>NW_003852566.1:2708364-2711896 GCF_000181295.1 Otolemur garnettii
TTTTTTTTTTTTTTTTTTTTGCTCATCAGCTTACATTAGTTTTTGAGAATTTAATAGGTGGCTCAAGACACTCTTCTTCCAATGTGCAGCAGAGAAGCCAAAGGTTGGACACATCTGTTAGACCATTATTTTCTTCCTATTTGATATCCTTTGGTTTTTCCTTGCTTTTTTCTGGTAATTTCTTCTGATTTGTCTTACGGTGCACTAATTCTCTCTTAAGCTAAACTTCAGTTAAACCTTTACACTAAGTTCTTAATATTGGACAATATTTTTTAGTTCTAGAACTACTAGGTGGTTCTTTTTAAACTAAGGTGTATTACGTTGTGTGATTTCCAGTTCCTTGCTTAGGGTTTTAGAGTGGCTTTTACGTTCTTGAGCATGGTAAGCATCAACACTTTGAAGTCCATGTATTGTGGTCACACTCTGTCTTGTAATTACTCTGGTGAGCACCTGTGGGTCTGTTCATCTCTGTCTATCTGACGTCTGGTGTGCATAGGTCCCAGGTCGCCTTTTCTTGTCCTTCATGTGTCTGGTTATATTTTGTGCACTATATTTCAAATGCACATTTATTCGTACACATTTTCTCAGATACACGTGATGTTCTCCTTTTCCAAAGAGGATTTTCATTTGTTTTGCCATCTGACAGGACCTCTAGCAATACAAGGTCACCTTATTCAGGGTGAGGGCTGGAAATGTCCTGGGAAGTAACTGGACACCATGCTACAGGTCTGTCTGATCAGTCTGGGCTGGTTCCCTCCTTTCACATGTGTCTCTCCAGCTCAGCTATTTGGGTCCAGCCCTCAGCATGGCAGGGCTTACCAGGCTCCCACCTGTGATGAGCCATGAACTCCGACATCCTTCCCGTTGACAGCTTCAGGCCGTTGAAAGCCTTGCTTCACTGTTCTGCCTCCTCCTGTGGGTTGACCCATTTTCCCCAGGTGGAAGGAGCCCCAAAGGTGGAGCACGCCCCTCTGGATGTGTCTTCTCCTAGACCTGGCCCTGTGCTCTTTGCCATCTTGTTAGCTCTTTGAGACTTCTATGAAGATTTAATAATCATTTTTGTTCAGCTCTTTTTTTTCATTCATTCTCAACAGGAGGATTTGTCCAAATTACCTGGTCAGCCCTAGCACAAGGAGAATCTCTAAACCATTTTAAAAAGTGTGGGTCCTGGGCAGCACTTGTGGCTCAAGGAGTAGGGCCCCAGCCCCATATACCAGAGGTGGTGGGTTCAAACCTGGCCCTGGCCAAAAACTGCAAAAAAATAAAATAAAATAAATCAAAAAATAATAATAATAAAGAGTGCGGGTCCCTTATGCCCTCATCATGGTTACTTTATTCCAACTGAAGTCAGGCTTGGCTTCATAGAGTGTGACAGTTATTGGGTTTACCTGGCATTGATTTGAATCAAATTTAACTCCTATTTATTGAGCATACCCCGTATGACCTAGGTACATACACCATACCAGAATGTTTATTTTGCTTTCAAAAAGCCAATTATCCATGTAGCATACTGGTTAAGAGTATAAGTCCAAGAGTCCAGCAGCCAGGACCTGCCATCTGCAAACTGTGTCCCAGTCACTTACCTTTGCTGGGCTTCTTTCCTTGTTGGTAAATGGCAGTAATTATAAGAGAATCTCTTGATTGGACTGTTGATATTATACAAGAACAGTGCTAAGAATTAATAATCATTAACCATTATAATTATTATTCCCTGGTGTCTGGCAGGCACTCTGGTAGGCCCTGCAGATACGAAGGTAATAAGAGGAAACCCGATGACGCCCCCGGTCTGTCCGTGAGAAGGACAGTGACACAATGGCTGCAAAGGGTGGCAAGTGCTGCCGGGCTAGCAGCAAAGGAGGGCACTTCTGCTGGGGTCCCCAAGACACCAGGATCGGTGATAGACTAGGACGGCTCATGGTACTGAGTGTACAGGTGTAGCCATGACTCAGGTTTATTACAGTGAAAGGATTCACAGAAAATTCAGCAAAGGGAAAAGGCACATTGGTAAAATCTAGAGGGAAGCAGGCACAAGCTTCCGGAGTCCTTTCCCCACAAGATCACACAGAATGTGCTTAATTCTCCCTTAATTCTCGCAATGAGTTGTGATAGCTCAGGGAAGCAAGTCTGAGCTTAGGAGTCAAGGGTTTCTCTTGGGGTCAGTCGCATACCCAGCATGTACTGAGGTCCCAGCATCCAAGAGGAAGGGGGTGTTCAGCTATACCACATTGCACCCAGTCTGACCCTGGGGTCAGGGGGCCACAACTGAATTGCAGCACATGTGTGGAGAGCTCCTAGAAAGAGTGGGGGAGCCTGTGCACCAAGGAGCTGCAGCCAGGTGCCCGGTGGAGAGGCTGTGAGCTGCAGGGCAGACCCAGCACAATACAACCTCCACAGCCAGGGAGCTGTGGGCCCAGCACATGCCCAGGGTGGCCTAACCAAAGAGCTCTGGCAGCCAGGCAGGTTAGGCTGCATGATCCAGGGAAGCCTTCTGACAAGGGATAATTATGGGGTGGGAGGAGGTTTGCAGGGGGAGGAGGAGTCCATTCCTTCTCATGCCTGCAGAGTGATTGGAGATAGGCAAAGGCTTGAAAAAGCGTCTTCATGATGAAATGCACAGTGAGGTGCCATGACGTGTGAATGAACTCACACCAAAGCCACATTCCTGAGCACCCTACATCACTTGTAAATAGTGCAAGTGTAGAGGCTGAAGTGGAGAGAGACGCTGAGATCACAGGGGTGGCCGGGGGGAGGAACTGCAGGGGCACATGAAGGAGTCCAGCCCACCCTCAGGTTTGGGGTTTTAAACACAGAACAGTCAGAGTACGGGTTCACAGGTGTTCAGTATTATTTTATTATCTATCTGTGGTATGGAGGGTTTTTTCAAAATTTAAAGAATTACAGTTTTAGAAAGTGACTGGGGTTGGAGAGGTGGGATGAGGACAACAGAATGATGAGACAGGAGGCCGAACAGCTGGGGCCTGACTTGGGGCTACCAGGGGCACAGCTGGGGGATTTTACCTCTGAGGGGGATGGGGCTTCTGGGTTATCTCTCCATGCAGATGAGGAGACCCAGGTTAAGATCTGAGGTTCATACCAAAGTGTGCAGGGTTGACAGGGAGACGGAGAGACCTGTGCAGGTGGTAAAAATGATCTAGATGGTGGCCCAGGGAAGGCCCTATTGGTTTAGAGGAGACACCAGAGATGAAGAGTGGATTAAGAGCTCACTTGGTCCCCAGGACAGGGAACTTGGCTGGTGAGGGGAGAGGGCTCAAAGGTGGGAGGGGTGTGTGTGTGTGCAGGTGTGTATGAGTGTCTGTGCTCGTCTGTGTATATGTGTGTGTCTGTGTGTTCATAAGTATGTGTGCATTCTGTGTCTGTGCAGGTGTGTCCCTGTGTATGCTTGTCTGTGTGTGCCTGTGTGCGTGTGTGTCTGCATGTGTGTGTGTGTAAGCCTGTGTGTGCCTATGTGTGCCTGTGTGTGTGTGCCTGTCTGTGTGTGTACCTGTGTGTGTGTGTGTCTGCATGTGTGTGT
>NW_003852566.1:2711916-2728705 GCF_000181295.1 Otolemur garnettii
TGTGCCTGTCTGTGTGTGTACCTGTGTGTGTGTGTGTCTGCATGTGTGTGTGTAAGCCTGTGTGTGCCTATGTGTGCCTGTGTGTGTGTGCCTGTGTGCGTGTGTGTCTGCATGTGTGTGTGTGTGTAAGCCTGTGTGTGCCTATGTGTGCCTGTGTGTGTGTACCTGTCTGTGTGTGTGCCTGTGTTTGTAAGCCTGTGTGTGCCTGTGTGTGCCTCTGTGTGTGTGCCTGTGTGTGTGTGCCTGTGTGCGTGTGTGTCTGCATGTGTGTGTAAGTCTGTGTGTGCCTATGTGTGCCTGTGTGTGCCTGTGTGTGCCTATGTGTGCGTGTGCATGTGGTCTGAGCGTCCCCATCCCTGGCTCTCCTCTGTCTTTAGGGAGGCATGTGCAGGAGGGGCAGGGGGAGCTCAGGCCTTCTGCTGGGCCCACATCCCCCATAACCCCAGATGTTGTTCTTGGCTTCAGGAGCTATACTGCAGCACCATGGACACTTTCCAGAAGTTTGTGGATGTCCTGTTCCTTGAGACGCTCCCCAACATGACTGGGCTTCCCCCGGTGGAGTGTGACTACTTGAGGCAGGAGGTGTGGGAGGACGCCGCACGGCAGCTGGGCAAGTCGGACCGTTTCCGGAGGCAGCAGTGGGAGCTCTTCCAGGAGCTCCTGCAGCAGGAACAGCAGGTGCGTGCATTTTGGGGCTCAGGGGCATTTTGGAAGCTGGTCAAGAATAATGAGGCCCTGGTTTGGTGGGCAGTACTGCACCTGCTGCAGACCTCTGCGGAGTCTGCACTGCCCCTGCCCATCTCCCACAGCAGCCTTGGGGTGGCGGGGGTGGTTGGGGGGAGGGTGAGGAAACAGGACCCTGCTCTCACACGGTGGGAAGTCAGGAGATGATGTCTTATGTTGATCCATCAAGAAAGAGTAGCAGAGCATGTTCTCAGAATGAGAGAAATAAATAGCGAAATAAACGGTGGCAGAAGGTGGTTCCCAGAGGACTGGGCTATGTGGCGGGGAGGGCCTGCACAGGGCACCTGCTTTTCAGTGAAACTGTAGTTGCTTATTAAGACCATGGATTCATACTGTGGGCAGAATGATGCTACCGCAAAAGTGTCCACATCCTGATCCCCAGACCTGGGGCATATGTCCTCTCACATGTCAAAGGGAACTTTGTAGATGGCATTAAGTTAAGGGTCATGCTACATGGGGATGATTCTGGACTATGCAAGTGAGCCCAGCTGGGGGATTTTGCCCGTGAGGGTGTAGGGGGCTTCTGGTTTATTTGAGTGAGGGAGGGGGAAACTCAGGTTATAAGGGGGCAGCAGAAGGGAGAGAGTCAAAAGAGGGGATGATATAAGCAGAGGTGAAATGGTGTAGCCACAAGCCTGGGGACACTGGCAGCGTCTAGAAGCTGCAAAAGGCAAGGAACAGATCTTGCCTAGAGCACTGTGGGGCTCCACCTTGATTTTAACCCATTAAAACCCATTTCAGACATCTGACCTCCAGAACTCTAAGGTAATAAAATTGTGTTATGGCAAGCTACCATTTGTGGCAATGTGTTACAGTATGAATTACTGCACAGGAAATTCCTGTGTTACAGGAAATTACTACAGTACATACATACACATACATATATATGTGCGAGAGTAAGAGAGAGAGACTCATTCTTTCACCCTGGGTAGAGTGCCATGGTGTCACACCTCAAACCTTGGGCTCAGACTCCTGAGTTGCTGGGACTATAGGCACCTGCCACTGTGCCCGGCTAGTTTTTCTATTTTTAGTAGAGATGGGGTCTCACTCTTGCTCAGGCTGGTCTTGAACTCCTGAGATCAGGCAATCCACCTGCCTTGCCCTCCCAGAGTGCCAGAATTACAGATATGAGTCACTGCATCCAACCTCATTGATTTTATTTTTTAAGAATTAAAACGCATGAAGAAAAAGCAGGGATTTCCAAATTCAGCAAATTCAGCAAATTCAGCGTGCACCAACATGGCTCACCTTTCCTTTCTCCCTGGTCTTCTGCCCTAGAGGCTGTTAAACTAACTCAGTCAACAGCCTGGTATCCTCTGAAATAGCAGTGGCTGAGAGACACAAAGCGGACCTAAGAGACAAGGTGTGTCACCTGCAAGGGGCTTCTCTTTCCCAATGCAAATGGCAGATGTTACTTCCTCAGCCTTCTGTGCTTCCTGCCTGAACATGCTCAGGAGCCCTTTCTCTGCCCTAGAGACTGCCCAGTCAGTGAAGCAAAGTCCTGGACAGCCTGAGTTCCTGGTGGTCTCTGCCCCAGACTGCTCTCATCCCAGGTTCTTGTTGTCAGAAACACCCCCCATTTCTTTATATTAAGTTGTCAGTTAGTTACAAAAGACCACTCTGATGCATGTAAAAGAGAATTTCTAAAGCAATCGCCGGAACTGTACAGCATGAAGTAAACAGAGGGAGTGTTGTGCAAACACAGGACCATTCACAGCTCAGTTACCTGCCTGGCTGGACTCTTAGACCTCTCTCTAGTGCATTTCATCCTCTGCCAGCTGCACCCTATTGCTCTGTCACAGGGAACTGGACTCTTCTGCATTTGGCTATGAGTTTCTGAAGGCAGCATCCCTGGTTTTCATATTTATACCTACATATTCAAAGCCCAGTGGCCGCAATGTAGTTCATGCTCAGAAAAACTTTATTGCAGTTCCAGCAAAAATAGTGCAGCTTTGGAAATTATGCAGGGCCACCTTGACCCTGTATTGTCCAAGTGATCTAGATGAAGCTGATTTCATCCAGTTGTACCAAACTGTGGGCCCCAGGGCAATCAATTTACAGTCTCTGGGGAGGCAGAAGGTTTCCCTTAGAAAACTCTGCAGGCAAGGGTCTTCTCAAGACTGCTATGGTTTTGCAGTCAGGCCCCCAACCTCAGGAACTCAAGACATGGGTTTGAGCCAGAGAAGACAGGGTAGTGATCTGTGTGACCTAAGCCAATTAACTGAGCTCCTGCAGCTCTGTTTTTTGCACAATGTGCTGAACATCCCAGAACCCCAGCTTCTTTGTGCAAACTAAGAATCAAAGTACCTGTTAGACCTAGTTGGCCTAGGCTAAAGCAAAAAAAAAATGTCAGGCCTAGGTTATAATGGAAAAATACCGGCTAACTCCTGGCAAATTTCTGGACTGCAAGCCTTCAAAAAAGTAATGAAATATGTCTAGTTCACCCCCAAGATAAATGAGAAAGTAGTAATTGACTTCTTGCTTCTAGTTCACTCCCAGTTTCTTGCTTGGCTAACTCCCTGGGAAACAAACCAGGAGGCACCAACTGTCCCCGTACTGACCTTTAAATAATACCAGGTGGAGAAAATACTGAGACTAAGATGTATGGGGGAAAGTTTGAAACTAAGATGTATGACGTATGGCTAACTAACTGCAAAATTCTGCTTCAGTACAATGCTTGCTTGCTACCTACCTGGATGCACCTGGACAGTCTACATGCCAACCAGGATGCAGACCAAGCCTTAAAAACCTGACTCCTTCAGCACTTGGGGCTGCTCCCACAAACCCCATGTTGGGACACTGAGGCAGCCGCCAGCCAGCTTTTCAATAAAGGGACTCTTCTATAAATTAGGCTTGTTTGGCAGTGTGGTCTTTGTGGAACTCCTGGGCACAACATACCCAATGAGTAAGGAGAGTCAATGCAAGTTAAAACCTTTTGCACAAGGTCCGTTGAATCATTTGATGATATTGACAGTGAAAAAATCCAGAATTTAATTTCTGGTAAAAGATCTAAAACTTCTGAAAATGAGTGTCAAGTTATTTTAGGCACATAGCAGTTATGCATATCTCTGGTTTTTATTGCTTTTATTTATTTACTTTGTGAGCATGTGATTGTGAATTTTCCTTGGCATGTGGGGGATGAGTCTTGCATTCAAAAAGCAAGCACAAGAGTTAATGACCTCATCAATTGATCCCAAGTATGGACCCAATTTGTTTTCTCAAGGTGTATGTGTCCTAATTAATTTACTGGTTGCTTAATAGTTCTAAATTACCACAAGATACTTAGAGGTCCATGTTCTCTCCCTCTCTCTCCCATATTTCATCATTGATATAAAAAATGAGAAGTGAACTTTTAATGCTTGGGATGAATATTAGGCGTGAAAAGCACCAGCAAACACACTCAGACTACAAATTGCCTTTCCCACCTTGTTTTCTATCCAAAAAGACCTTGGCAGTTTCATAACCTGTTGCTCAGGGAAGTTGTTAAAAATTAAGGAATTTGTGAATTACACATTCAGAGCAGGTTTCATTTCTCAAAATTTAATGCTGCTGCAATGCAGGGGTCGGTCTTCTCCCAGTCCACTTGTGGTCAGCAGCATAATACCCCTGAAAGAGGCCTGCACTATCATCCCTAAAACCTGTGAACGTGGCAGATTACATGGGAAAAGCCTTGGGAGAGCGATTAAGGATCTTGAGATGGGGTCGTGCTTATCTAGCCCAGCCTGATGTCACCACAAGGGTCCTTAGAAGTGAAAAAGGACTTTTGAGAGAGTCAGTGTCAGAGCAATGCCACGGGAGGGTCTCTACCACCCATGGCTGGGTTGGAAGATGAAGGAAGGGGCTGTGAACCAGAACGCAGGTGCCCTCTCAGACCTGGAAAAGGCAGGAACCTGACCCTGCTCTAGGCCTTCCCAGGAGAATGACACCTTCCTTTGAGCCCTTTAAGACTCATTTGAGACTTCTGGTCTCTGGAAGTATAAGATAATAAATTCTTGCTGCTTTCAGCCACTAAGTGTGTGACTTTGTTGCAGCAGCAACAGGAAACATACAAGTAATTGGTGTGGAGGCAGGGTGGAGAGCTAGCTGTCTAGCACAGTGTAACAACACCAGCTATAAGGCAACCCACCCAGTTTGTTTCCCGGCTCCCCCTCACTCCTCCCACACCCTTCACCCCAGTCTGGGGGGTTTCTGTCACCTCATCACCAAATCTGCTCTCTGTGCCGAGAACAGTGGTATCTGGCCAAGTGGGTCTCTCCCCTCTTCCCTGAAAAACCAGTCGCTTGAGTCTTCTGCTTCTCACCCCCACTCACCAGTGGCTCCTTCTCAGTCCTCTCTGCTGGTTCCTGGTTCCTGAATCCCAGAGAGCCCCAGGATGTAGTCTGTGGCCCTGTTCTTCATCTGCACATACTGTCCTGGTGACCCCATCTAGTCACACGAAGTCTGTTAGTTCCCTAATGCTGGGTAGCAGATAGCCCCAAACTGGCAGCTTAAAGCCATACACTCTCAGGGCTCTGGCAGGATCCAATTCCTTGAGGGTTGTTGGACTGAAGGGCAATGACTTCAAAATGTATCCCTCCCATGCAGAATCGTTCATGAACTCAGGTGTGCGTGCAGTCTGTCTAGATGACTGGGAGACTGCAAAGTTAGGGTGTCTAGCACAGCTGTTGTTCTTCTGCCATCCTGCCCCACCCACAGCCTTGTTCCAGCTTTCCACTTAACTGCAGCAAAAGCCTTGGGGCCAGACTTCATTCCTCTTTCTTTCACACACTGCTTGGTTGGCAGGAAATCCCACGGGCTCTAGCTTCCCTAATCCAGGGTATCACCACTTGCTCAGCACCCCAATCAGAGCCCCCAGCTGTCTGGGTTACTGTGATAGCCAGCTAGCTGGGTCCCTCCCTTATCAACTTCACCCAAACTATATGCCAATAATTCACGTTTAAAAATATATCAACATCCCTGAAATTGAGAGGCTTCTTAATTTAATTGGCAGTGACTTTTTTCTCTTAGTGACCGCTTCTTACAATCATGAGCGTAATAGATTCAATCAAGACACATTGTATCACTTCTCTGCTCAAAATCCCTGTTGGTTTCTCATTTCTCTTAGTATAAAAGTCAGGGTGCCACTCCGGGAGGCCCAGGTGGAGCCCAGGAGTTTGAGATTTGCCTGAACAACATAGCAAGACCCTGTCTCTACAAAAAATTAAAAACATAGCCAGGTGTGGTGATGCACACATATAGTCCCAGCTACTTGGGAAGCCAAGGCAGGAGGATCACCTGAGCCCAGGATCAGTAAGATCACCACTGTGCTCTACCCTAGGTGGGAGCCTAGCTCCAAAAAAAAAAAAGCCAGAATCATCCCCTGCTCTGTAAGGCCTGTCACGTCCAGATCCGGAAGCTCCTGACTCAACCTACTCTTTCCTGCTCTGACTCGCCCCCTCACACTCACTGCCCCCTGCGTTCCTCTGGTCCCCTGGGCAGCTGCTGCCTCACCCTGTCCTGCTCCAGGTTTTGGGTCCTCTGTCACTTTCATGACAAGGCCTGCCCGGACAGTGCTTTGCCTCAGGGTTGACCAGGGCGTGTGTGTTGGCCTAGGGTGCTGAATTAGAGCCCACCTGTTGCTAGAGGACACTCCCAAACCTTCAGCACATACCAGGTCACAGCGACTATTCATTCCCCTCCCTTTCTCTTCAGATGATATGACAGCTTGAAACCAAGAGGATAACTTATCCCAGGCACAAAATAACCTGCAAGCAATGGCCAGGGCCAGCACTTTGCCCCATGGAAGCAGTTTGATGAGCATCTGTGGGTCTGCACTTTACAATGGTGACAAGGCTTCTGTAACATGGCAGAGGTCGTCCAGTCCCATGACCCTAGTCTTCTTGATCATCTTTGAATCCAGTTGCTAGTTTTACCTGCATTCTCAAAACACACAACAAAGACCTCATATAGTGTAGACACAACATTAATCCACCTTTTAAAAAATCTCTCTGCTGCAAACAGACTACATGGAGTTTTCTAAAACACTCTGGTTTCACAGCACTTTAATAAATGATTGTAAACTCTTTATAGAGGAGTAAGAGAACATGACACAGTGTTGTTTTGTGGGATTGCATGTACACGTGATGAATCACAACACCCAAGAGAGCTGAAGTCCAGGCTGCAGGTGGCTCTGTCCGGGTGGCTGTTTCCTCTGTATTCTGAGTGCAGTGGGTGCCACCTCCAGGCTGCTGGAGGTGGAGGCTTCTCAACACACACTGGCGAGGAAAAGGTCGGGACTGTGAGCTTGATGAATGGATGCAGTGAGGCTCAGGGTGTGTGCTTCTCCTGGTGATATAACATGGGGTAGCTAGACAAGAGCTGGGCTTGGAGATGGACAGATGGAGATTTCAGGCCCTGCTCCATTACTTACTGGCTGTGCAGCCTTGGACCCAATAGGATTTTCATAGATGAAGGTCATCGAAGATGAGCTGACGTTCAAAATCACAGAACACACAGGAGCAGGCCGCCATCAGTGAGCGGACGTGCACAAGCATGTGTGCTGACCACAGAGAGCCCCAGGGAGTCCAGAGAAGCCATCATGAGAAAGTGCTATGGAGTAAGTTTCTTAAAACAACAAGAAAAGGAGGAATAGCCCTAAATACAAAATATTATGAAAAACATGACTGATTAAAAAACATATTTTTTATGAGTGAAAACTATAGTCATGAAAATAGAAATTTAATGAGTGAGTTAAACAGCAGATTAAATGTAGCTCAAAAAACTATGTGAGCTACAAGATAAATGTGAGAAACTGGTCCCAGCACACAGCTCAGAGATTTAAAGGAATGGAAAAGGTGAAAGAAGCTAAGAAATGAAGAACAGAATGAAAGCCGGACAGTGGCTCATGACCGTAACCCCAGCACTCTGGGAGGCCGAGGCAGGTGGGTTGCTTGAGCTTTGGGGTTCCAAATCTGATCAAGAGCAAGAGTGAGACCGTATCTCTACTAAAAATAGAAAAACTACCTGAGCACCATGGTGGGTGCCTGTATGTCCAGCTACTTGGGAGGCTGAGGCAAGAAGATCACTTGAGCTCAGGAGTCTGAGGTTGCTATGAGCTATGACACCACGACACTCTACCCAGGGTAACACAGTGAGACTCTGTCTCAAAAAAACAAAAACAAAAAAGAAAGAAAGAAACAAAGAAACAAAGAAGAAGAAGTAAAAGAAAGAAAAGAAAAGAAAAATCAGTCATGCTTAGTAGTGGGCACCTGTGTCCCAGCTACCCAGGAGGCTGAGGAAGGAGCATCACTGGAGCCCAGGAGTTCGAGGTTGCTGTGAGCTATGCTGAGGCCACTGCACTCTAACCAGGGTAACAGAGCAAGAGGACAGAAGGGAGGGAAGGAGGAAAGGCAGGCCAAAAGAATCTCCAGATGAACTGTCACAACCACTGAAATTAAGATTGCTCTGCAAGGTTGCCACATGGAAAATCAGTATTCCAAACAAGTAGATTTCCTCCAAATCAGCAACACCACTGATGACATAAAGAAAGAATGTCTTCAGAATAAAAGCCACAGGGTGCCTAAACATAAGTCTGACCAACATGTAAAAGAGCTTAATGGAAAAGTTTATGAAGTATTTTTGAAAGTACAAAGAGTGTCCCCTTCTTGGGTAAGAAACTCAATTTTGCAAAGATGGCAGTTCTCTTCAAATTAATCTATAAAATTAACTCTATTACAAGAATTAAAAAAAAAATTCTCCCTGGCTTGGTGCCCATAGCTCACTGGTTAGGGCACAGGCCACATACACAGGGGCTGGCAGGTTTGAACCTGGCCCAGGCCTGCTAAACAAAAATGACAATAGCAACAACAGGGCGGCACCTGTGGCTCAGTGGGTACGGTGCCGGCCCCATATACCGAGGGTGATGGGTTCAAACCCGGCCCCAGCCAAACTGCAACCGAAAACAGCCGGGCATTGTGGCGGGCGCCTGTAGTCCCAGTTACTCGGGAGGCTGAGGCAAGAGAATCACCTAAGCCCAGGAGTTGGGGGTTACTGTGAGCTGTGTGACGCCATGGCACCCTACTGAGGGCTCTGAAGTGAGACTCTCTCCAAAAAAAAAAAAAAAGACAATAGCAACAACAACAAAAAAATAGCCAGCTGTTGTGGCGGGCACCTATAGTCACAGATACTTGGGAGGCTCAGGCAAGAGAATCTCTTATGCCCAAGAGTTTGAGGTTGCTGTGAGCTGTGATGCCATGGTACTCTACCAAGGTCGACATAGTGAGACTCTCTCTCAAAAAAGGAAAATTCTTTCCTACACTTGGCCAACTGATCCTAAAAGTTACATGAAAGGAAAAGCAACCAAGAATAGCTGAGTAACCACCTGTGTGCTTCCCCTCTGTCCTGGGCTCAGGTATGGATGGAGGAGTGTGCTCTGTCCTCTCTGCTGCAGACACACCTTCGGGATGACCACGAGAACACAGTCCGCGGAGTCTTGGACCGACTTGGTGGCCTCACTGAAGAGTGAGTACAGCTTTCTGTGGGATTGGGGTTTGTTCCTCACCCACATGATGCGCTGTGCTCCTTGGTGCCCCCATCTGTAGGGTGGGCACATTGACTGCTGGCTGCCTCCCTTTGAGTGTGACTTCACTTTTCTCAGCCTCAATTTCCTCATCTATAAAGTGGGGCTAATGATACATACTTCATAGAGTTGTCTTTCATAGGAACTTTTTGGAACAGCTTTTTTGAGGTATGATTTGTATGGATTTGTTTTGAGTAAAATTTGATGCTTTTTAAAGAATTTACAGAATTTTGCACCTATTGCCACAATCCAAATTTAGAACATTCCTATTGCCCCAGAATGGCCCTGTGGCCCATTTGCAATCACTCCCCAATTATTGATCAATTTTCATATTTATTTTTTATATTTTTATTATAACAACATAGTTTTTTCAGTTTGATGAAAAGTATTTCTTTTTCCTTATTTCATATGAGAAAAATTATTTTGTTCCTTAGTTGTCCAGCCTTTTGGGGAAGCCTAATTTGCATATGCCACCAAGAAGTAGGTGCAGGGCTGTGTTACTGGATAACTCAGGGGAAGCGTCAAGAGAAAAGGATAGAACACAAGTCGGGCCAAACCAGGGATACCTGCTCAGACCAGTTGGGAGAACTCAAAAACCTGTATCTTTAAATTCTAGTAGGAGTTTAGTCCATTTATGTTTAGTGAAAATCCGAATGCTTCTATATTTGGGTTTTCATATCAGTTTATGAAAATCTTTAGCTATTTTCTCTTCTGCCCAGTCTTTGCTTACTCTTTTTCCAGGGCTCCAGCTACACAATTTATTAGCCTTTTTTACCTTATTACATTTGTCTCTTACATGCTAGTCTGTATGTTTCATTATTTTGTTCTCTGTGGTTCAGTCTGGGTATTTTCTTTGAAGCTATGATCCAGTTCACTCTTCAGCTATGTTTTATCAGGTGCTAAACCTGTCTACTGAGTTGTTAATGCCTGATATTGTGTTTTCTGTTTCTAGAATTTTCATTTGATTCTTAATTTCTGGTTATCTTCTGATATCTGGTTATCTTATTGTTTAAGTTCTTGTGCCTATTAATTATAATTATTGTGAAGTTCACATCTAATTATCCCATTATCTGATATCAGGTAGGCATGTTTCTGTTGTCTCTTTTTCTCTTTATTTTTGGTTAATTCTTATCTGTTTACATGTCTGATTATTTTTATTGAATAATGAAACCTATGCATGAAAAATGATAGAGATAATCTACAACTTCTAACAGCCGTTTCAGGTAGTGGTAGACTAACTCCATTTGAGGATGTAGCTGCTATAGAAGTAGATCATTGTGAGAAATGGTAGAGTGCTGTGGCGTCACAGCTCACAGCAACCTCCAACTCTTGGGCTTAAGCAATTCTCTTGCTGCAGCCTCCCAGGTAGCTGGGACTACAGGCGCCCGCACAACACCCAGCCATTTTTTGGTTGCAGTTGTCATTGTTGTTTAGTTGCCCGGAGCTGGGTTGGAACCCGCCAGCCTTGGTGTACTGGCTGGCGCTGTAACCACTGTGCTATGGCCCTGAGCCAGAAAGCCTGGAGTGTGTGCCAGGCCTTTCCTTCCTGGCTGGTGGCTAGACCTCTGGTCAGCCTTTCAGACTCCCAGCAAACACATCAAAGTGTACAGCCAAATATTGGAGATTTATTACTTGAGTCACTGAGATAGGAACTCAGAAACTGCTCAAAATGTCAGCATGCATGTGATATGTTGATTTTGAGAGTTGTGTATGGAATTCCAAGTGTCAGTCCGTTGTGCACCGTGGGCAACTTATCCAAGCCTGGGGCAGCTGGGAGGATGGGATGGAGTTAAAGCCTAATGAGCTGGGCAAAGCCAAGAGCACTGACACTGGCCCCATTCTTGCCCCAAAGGTCCACACAGTGTGTCCTGCAGGGCCATAAACTGCTGCTGCGCTCGGCCCTCCGGAGGCTGGACCTCCGCGGTGGCGCCCTGGCCACCCTGGCGCAGATGAGGCTGTCGGGGAAGAAGCGGCTCCTGCAGGAGCTGCGAGAGCAGCGTGCGCTGGAGCAGGGCTCCTCCCAGTGCCTGGACGAGCACCAGTGGCAGCTGCTCAAAGCCCTGGTAAGGCCACAGTTCCCCTGCCCTTCTTCAGCCCTGCTGCCCTCAGGGTCCCCGCACCCAGAGACTCCCATGCGTCTTGTGGCTGGTGGTGTGTTCATCCGGGCACTCAGGCTGCCAGGCTCACCTGCCACAGACTGTGGATCAACAGAAACTATCAGCACACAGTCCAGGAGGCTGAACGCCTGGAGCACCGTGTCCCCGCTGGGTCCTTTTAGGCCCGTGTTGTCCTGTGGGCAGCTGTGCCTTATTGCCGCGTCCTTGCGGGGCCTTCTGGTCAGATCAGGTCCCACCCATGTGACCTCGTCTACCTTACTGGCCTTTTTAAAGTGATCACATACAGTGACCCACTGTGGTGATGGGCTTGGGCTTCAGCCTACAAATTTTGAGGGAGCACAATTTAGCCCATAACAGGTGGGGACAATGGCTGCCCACTGTAAGGGCACTCCTGTGCCAGAAGGTTCTAGTGCAGGTCATATTCAGTAATGAGAATTACACTAGAAAATCCATATAGAATCAGGAGTGGGTGCCAGTTGTCATTGGGATGTGGGAGAAAAAGCCTCTGTTATCACTTTGAAGTGTAAGAGCTTCAAAGAATCTGTAACCTGAGCTGGGACTCAAACCCAAGCAGGCTGTCTCTGGTTCTCCTGCACACAGCCGCTAAGTGGAGGGAGCAGCTGATGGTCTCTGACCTACTACTGAGGCGCCAGCCCACAGTATCTCTAGCTCTGCCCAGGAGAGGTCTGGGGAAGCAGGCAGGACTCACAGGCTCCCACTGCCCTTGCTTCTTTGTCTCTTATTATCAGAAGTAAAGGCTGCCCTCGGCCCCTGGGCCTTGCCCTGGCTTCTGTGAGTCCTAAGAGACTCACATCTGGCTTCAAAAGCACTCTGCTGTGTGACTTTCAGAAAGTTACTTAACTTCTCTGAGCCTTTATGTCCTCATCTGTCCTAGAGTTCAGGTCTCATGGTATTCTAGAAGGATGAGCAAGCCCCCCCATCTCATTAGGGTCCACACATGGTGTTGACGCACAGGGCTCAATAATTGCCCTTGTAGAAGAGGGAGAATCTTCAACACACACTAGGCTCATCCACTGTATGCTGGTTTTCACAAGCCCGAAGGCCACCTCCTTCTTCCCTTTCTCCATCCCTCTTCCTACCCTGTGGCCCTGGGCAGGGCCAACCGTCCATCCTGGTCCTGGCCTCAGCATTCCTGTGCAGGGCAGCAGCGTGGCCCCTCCCCCTCCCTTTCTCTCCAGGAGGCACGTGTCCTGGAGGAAGCTGGCCGGCTGGAGGATGAAGCACAGCAGACACGGCTGCTTCTCCAGCAGCAGCTTGTGGCAGAGGCCCAGGAGGTTGGGCAGCTGCTGCAGCAGCACACAGAGCATGCCATCGGGCAGGCACTGCTGGAGCACGCACGCAGTGCAGCCACCAGGAGCCGGGCCAAGGACAAGGATGACCTCAAGGTACATACTAACCCAAGGCCCAAGAAGAATTGGGGTGACATCTGAATTGCCAGGTCTGGTCCTTGCAGCACCCTCATGGTACGTCTGGCCCTGCAGAGGTTACTTGGTGCCTCTGGGCCTTGCTTGTCTCATCTGTAAGATGGGAACTGCTCCCTCACAGGATGCTAAGAACAGCTGCGACAGAACTCAGGCTTTCTGTCTGCTGTCAGGCCCTGTCCTGCTTCATTCTGAGCACTGGCTCGGCCCTTACAGCAGCCCTGAGAGGGACATGATGTCATCCAGAGCCACACAGCCAGGCAGAGGCAAAACTGGGTTTTAGGACCAAGCCCCTCTCCCAGGGGAGCCAAGCTCGTTCCTGAGACACCGAGGCTTTGCAGAGGCTTGCTCCTTGTGCTGACAGTAATGACCAAGAAGAGTGATAAAATGGTGATAGCAAGAAGTCCTGTTAGCATCACGCTCCAGTCTAGGTGCCTTTGCCCACCTTGTCCCATTGGACTCTTTCCATGGCCCTGGCATGGACCTCTGCTACAAGGTGGCACCTGCACTGCACCTGCTGGCTGCCTCCTGGCCACCTCCCCTCCCAAGTCATGAGGAACCGTGGGACACCCCCCTCGGGTGTTGCACTCTGCTGGGGTAAGAGTGTCCGTGGCTGGCAGACACCAGTGGGAGGGCAGACCTTCAACCAGCAGGCAGTCCTCACATTGTCAGGTGCCAGAGAAATTTCAGGCAACTTACAAGGTGTCCTTACATTTCTGTAAGTCTCTCTGCATCTCCACGTATCAAAGAGGTTGGACCCATGTTTCTGTGATACCCCCATCTTATACTAACAGACATTAGGGCTGTGTCTGGCTGGCTAAATGGGGAATATTGCCTATTTCCCTAAAATCCTCCAAGTCTTATCTAGTAATAACAACTGCTTGTTGCATGAAAAAGGAATAAAAATATAAGGGTGTCATATTTTGTACTCAGCTTCCCAGAAGGACTTTGAGTTGAGATTAGAAAATAAAGATCCTCCCCCTACTTCTCACCTGCCAGAAAGAACTCTTGCTTACTTTCTAGAAGAATGGTTCCACTGCTATTCCCAGAGCACCAGTAGGTCCTGGGTAGGTCCTGGGATGGAGAGTGAGCTGATTGAGCAGCGTTCTCACCCTCATGGAGCTTACGGTCTGCTGGGGAGACTGGGGAAGACAGGGCCATGGTCGTCCTGGAGCAGGACGCTGAAGGGGAGCAGAGCAGCAGGTGGTGCCGATGTGCACAAGATGCCAGCCAGACAAAACCACTGAGGAAGAGAGCAGGGTAGCCAGGAAGGGGGGCTGGAGATGGGAGGAGGGGACGCTGCAGAGAGATGTGGACACACACCACTCCTCTGGGCAGGCAGGTGGATGTAGCCAGGACAGCGATGCAGGTGGGTTTGCCAACCTGAGAGGGAAGGGGACAGGAGTTCCTGCTGGGAAGTACAAGAGCAGAGCCCAGGGCTCCTGGAGAGGTGAAGTCAGAACCCCCTTTGTGGATATGGAGGACAGGCAGAGGAAGAGGAGAGAATCAGCTATAGTCAGGGGTGGGCTTGGAGTGAGAAGGCCAACTCAGACCTGATCTGTGCCATCTGCCCACCTTTATAGCCTGGACTCCAGACCTGGATGTCCAGGCACATTTCTCAAAGAAAGTACTATGAGATAAGAAGACAGCACAGCCCTGAATAATTACTCCATAATAGGTGGAGGCCAGGAGCCATGGCTTGTGCCTGTAGTCCCAGCTACTCAGGAGGTCAAGACAGGAGGGTTCCTTGAACACTAGGAGTTTAAGTCCAGCCTGGGCAGTATAGCAAGACCCCATGTCTATAAAAATAACAGTAATAATAAATGGGTATTTTCTTTTTCTTGCCCAAAGCCTGGCACCATCCAATAAATATTTATTGAAATGGGGATGCTTATGTCTAACTTTTTTGAGTTTTGCCCATAATCTTAAGAAGAAAAGAATGGTAACTATTAGAGCACAACCAACACATCCACCATAATGACGTGTCTCGGCATGCCTTCTCTTTCTGCTTCGGTCCGAAGGTGTGTCATTTAGGAATGCTGAAAGGTGCAAGTAACAGAAAGCCCTACTAAAATAGCTTGAATAAATAGAAGGTACTTATCCTATGAAATAAGAAATATGGAGGTGGGTGGTCCAGGCGGGCAGGTGGCTCAACGCGCCCAAGGACTAGGCCCTTTCTTTCCAATCCTCCTTCCTTGTTGTTAGTATTAGTTTATTTTTGCTGCGTAGTTTCAAAATGGCCACTGCCTCCCCATATACCAGGTCTGCATTCCAGGTAGGAAGAGGGAAGTGGCTTCACACTAACGATCAGAAAGGGAAGGCCTCTCAAACAGACTTTCCCTGCCATTATATCTCATTGGCCAGAACTAGGTGACATAGGCAGGTGCCATCCCGACCTAGGAAAATAGAAGATTATCACAACTAGTTTAAACAAACCGCGCACTCTGCTCCCTGACAAATCCAAGTCAGGGAGTGGGTGGAAGATACCAGCCAGGGCAAGGGGGGCAGGACAGGAATGTCCAGTGTCTGCCGCATATGTCTCCTCTGCTGTCACTGTCCTTCCCCTGCTACCCTCTCCCCCCACAGAGGATGCTGATGGAGGCGGCAGTGGAGAGCGTCTATGTGACCAGCACTGGTGTCAGCCCCCTCGTGCAGGTGTATTACCAGCAGATCGGGAAGATTGCTCAGGCCCACGAGGAGAGGAGACTGCAGCTCCTGAAGACCCTACAGGGTACGTACCCTGCTCAGGAGGTCCCCAAAGGGACAGCCCAGATGTGCTTTACTTTGGGGCAGAATGTCAACTGCTCCAAATTTTATTTTGTGGGATTTAATTTTTTTAATGCTCTTATGTATTTATTCATTCCCTGCTTTCTCCCAAAAGACTTTTTAAAGGGCACTTAGAGAAACATACACATAAGGAAACGTAGAGTGCAATAGGACTTTCTGTGAGAAGGTAAGTCAGGTCAGGGACGGAGAGAGGCAGACGCAGGGTGGGTTGTTAGCCAGGACACATGCCTGCACAGCCTACTTAGATGGGGAATTACTTTGTCTCCAAGTTTTCTGGTAGCCGAGAAGATGGAGACTACTTAGTTAAAGCCACTGCAGTGACTATGAGTAAGAGCAGGCCAGTGGTCCTGAGATATTCTGAGACCTCAAGAGTTTTCTCCCATGGGCTTTTAGAAAAGCCACCCAGGCATGATGGAAAGGACAAACCCCCAATTCCAGTAATAATATAAAAATTATAATATTTAAAAGCCAGTTTCTTGAAGGCTACTTCTTATAGCATCCTCGCCTACATCCCAAGCTTCACGTTCTCCGAAGTTTTACCTGGATTGTCCCAGGACTAAAGTTGGAATTGATCCCTGGAAGGACAGGGGCCATGGGGCCAGGACAGTCTTCCCTGAGTGCTGTTCCCTCTGCTGGACTCAGCTGCAACCTTTGTCTTCCCTGTCCTGGGGATTAGAGGCCTAGATTCAAATAGAATCTGGACATGTGCCCAGAAATGTGCCAGATGACTACAGATTCTCCATGGTCTTCTGAAGGAAAGTCGGGCTTGTTTATCAGCTGACAGACATGATTGCTTGCCAATATAGAATGTTCTAGAACCATGTCACTTCCCCCCACTAGGCCTCCATGTCCCCAAATGTGGGATTAGGGTTGGACCCACCCTTCCACATATACCAGCCCTTATTTCCTGCTTCCTTAACACTCAAGCTCTAAGCAGGGATTTCACAGTAAATGCGCAGAAATGGCGGACCTTAACTTCCCCACATGAATTCTTTTTCTTCTTTCACTAAGCAATTCTATTTAAGAGCCATAGACTGTTCTGCTCCTGGGGATCAGCCAGACAAATCTCTCTATGAATGCCAGCAGTGACCGTTGTCATCGTGTAGCTACTGAGTGTGATGCTAACAGAGGCCATCGTGCAT
>NW_003852566.1:2732594-2746919 GCF_000181295.1 Otolemur garnettii
TCATCGTGTAGCTAGTGAGTGTGATGCCAGCAGTGGCCATAGTTCATCGTGTAGCTAGTGAGTGTGATGCCAGCAGTGGCCATTATCATCGTGTAGCTAGTGAGTGTGATGCCAGCAGTGGCCATCATGCATCGTGTAGCTAGTGAGTGTACAGTCTCCTGGCACAGCTCCCTGGGACTACTTTTTGGTGGGTTGTATTACCCAGCTGAGAAGTGCCTTGTAGGAGCTGGTCCTATAGTTGAGTGGTCCCAACATTTTGGCACCAGGAGCTAATTTTGTGGAAGACTATTTTTCTAATCCTGAAGGTGTTCATAAGGCGTGTACAACCTTGATCACTCCTGTGCACAGCTCACAGTAGGGTTTGCACTCCTATGAGAACTTAAAGCTGTGGCTGATCTGGGAGGAGATGGAGCTCAGGTGGGGATGCTATCCATGGGGAGTGGCTCTAAATACAGATGAAGTTTCACTCGCCTGCTTCCCACCTCCTGCTGGATCGTCCAGTTCATAACGGCACAGACCACTCCTGGTCCACAGCCTGGGGGTTTGGGAGCACAGGTATAGTTGACTGTCAAGCCAGGACCTCTCAGGAGCAGAGGGGGTATTGTTAATAATTACGCTGGGCTGACACATATGAACCAATCCTGTCTTGGGCCATTCAGGGCACTTTGTCACTTTAGGTTTAAACTTTCTAAAAACCATTAGCAGCTAAATCTGCAAATAGGAAAGAGCTCCAAGAAGTGGGGTGTGACTAAGAGGCCAGACTTCCCAGAGCCCTGGAAAGAGTCACTTAGGCACTAACATTTGTGAGGCTCACTACACTCTGGCGAATCATTTTCCCTGTTTGCTGCAGCTTTGTGGGTCCTCCTGGTGCCCTCGTAGTGAGGGATCTTTCTTAGGTGGGGCTGGAGCAGTGGGGCAGAGGGCACTGGGATACTTCCCTCCTGTGATGCCGAGCCAGTGTCAGAGGCCATGGGGTCCCCTCACTCACCACACCCTTCAAGAGCAGTTGTGTCCTGCTCTTCCCAAACTCCAGCCCCTGCCCAAGACCCACCACAGTCGATCCTCCAAATGACAAACTGAAAGTCGTGTGTTCCTTGCTCTAGGTGAGAGAATGGAAAATCACAAGCTACGAAAAAAGCAAGAGTTGAGTAGTGCTTCGCTGGGGAGCAAGCTGGCAGGTGGGACTCTTGAAGCCTCCCAGGCTGTCCACCAGAGGTGAGGTCTGCACTTTGGTTTGGGGGGGGTCTCCCACACCATGACGTCCTCAACCCCTCCATGTCACCCATGCGCATGTGTCACCGCACACCTACCATCTGCCTCCCCCAAGCAGTGTGGAAACCCAGGAGCTTTGTCCTGCTCTGTGGTCCCCACTCAGCACCTGCAGCAGCACCTGGGGTCAATCACTGAGCAGGGACAGGTATGGCGGTGGCTCCTTTGCAGGTTTAAGTGGCATTCACAACCCGACACACCTCCACCCTCACTCATACTTTGGTACCCTCAGAAGCGGACCTTGAGACAGGGATTTGGGTGTAGGTTGTTCACCTGGGTGGTGACCCCAGAAAAAGTGGTAAGGAGCAGGGAAGTGAGGAGCAGACGGTGTTTCCTGTGACAGCGACCATCACAGTGGAGCCACACACAAACGGATTATCTCGGTGTTGTAGGCCACAAGTTGGGGCTGGCTCACCTAGCCTTTTTGGGTCTCTCAAGGCCAAAATCAAGGTGTGTAAACCAGCTGACGCTCCTCAGGGGCCAGTCCTGATCTGCTTCTGAGCACATTCAGGGCCTGGGGGAGCTGGTGTCCTTGTGCTCTCAGAGGCACCATCAGCCTCAGGCTGCCCTGACCCCATAAAGGCCCATCTTTGGTCCTTGCATGACCCTCAACAAGGATCAGCCGGAGCATCAAATCCTGCTCACATCTGGACTCTCTTCTGCTGCCTCCCTCATGCTCCTCCTGGAGAAGTTTCTCTGCTTTTTAGGGCAACTGATTTAGGCTGGACCCCCACCCCCCAATCACCCAGGCTAATCTCTGAATCTTAAGGTCTTAGTCACAGATATCATATCCTGTTTGCCATGTAAAGTAGTCTTCACAGGTCCTGGGTCTGGGGCGTGGCCATCATTGGCCATCATGATGCGGTGTCCAAGTGGGAAAACCCAGTAAGTCCTGTGATGAGGAGTCTCCATGGAGCCCTTAGAAGGGGCACAGCTCCCAGCAAAGGGCTACGAGGGGAGGGAATTCACAGCTCCCATCCACACTGCTAGAGCGTCTGTCCTGGACGTGTCCAATTAGCCCCCAGCAGGCCAGATGCACAGTGTAAGCACAGGTGCTTAGTGCAAGTACCCAGTGGCATGACAGGAGCTGTCGTTGGAGTGCAGGTGACCTCCGAGGGGCTGTGGGCTTGTGGGCACAGCTCCCGTGTGCCCCTGGTGGGCAACTGCTCTTTGCTTGGACTTGAACTGGGTACTAGGGACAGTTTCTGCCACTCAGGAGCTCAGCCTGGAGGAGAGACTTACAAGTATGAGACAGCAGTAATGGGGCCTGGTGCTGTGCTGGCGTCCCACCCCTGCCACAGGCCACAGGGCCCTTCCAGCCCCTCATCTTTCATCCTGTGTAGGAAATAAGAACTGTAGTGTCCCCTGAGTTAGACTGACTCCAGCATCCAACCCCCAGCCCCACCATAAATTCTCTGATGGTCACTATCAGCAGTCAGCAAATGCCCTGCTCTTGGGTGGCAAGGACTGAACTCACCCCAGTTTCCTGTGTGTCTAGCAAACTATGGGACTGACAGTCCTTAGATTTGCGACTCAGGCATCGCTTAGCCTTCCTTCTAAACTTTCAGATTCTGAGTCCCACAGCTTCAGACTCAGGGAATTGGAGGGGGAGGCCAAGAATCCTCTCCCTCCCCACCTTACAGGGTTATTATGAATGAATATGGTCCAGGGGCTTCCCTCTGACTCAGGTAGTCCAAGAGGAGGAAAAGACCCCTCCCCCTCCTCTGATCCAGGGGACCTCAGTAGCCACCTGGTCCACCCTGGTTCATGGAGAAGGAAGAGAAGCCTGCAGGGGTAGGGAGGGGTACATTACCCCTTCTCATATCTTGGGAGCTCACCCAAAGCTGTGGATACCCTTCCCTCCCTGCATCATCTCCTGACCTCACAGGCACAGTTTCCAGTGAAACTCGGCCTCTGAGGGTGTGGGGCAGACTGTACCGCAGAGCACTGACCTTAGCTATGTCACATAGTCATTCAGTATCTGCCCTGAGGACCTGTGAGCTTTTTACTCACAACTGTCTCAAACCCAGTACAGCACCTGGCAGGCCACATACTCTAACACATGAATGAATGAGCAGATGGAGGGATGACAGACTCTTATAGGATGCATAGGAGTTTGCAGGGCACAGACAAAGAAGAGAAAGGCATTACTAGCAGACAGCATGGAGCAAAAGCAAGGTGGCATTGTTGTGCCTCTGGGTACAACATACAACACTAGCCACCTTTGGTGGCTTCTGCCTTCAGGTCTAAAAATGTAGCCCCTGTCCTAAAAGATTGGAAGAAAGAAGGCAGGGAGCAGTAATGGAAACAGTGTGGGTGGATTTTGCTGAGGGCCAGAGGAAAAATAGCTGAGGTATCCAAAGAGGGAGGGAGGGGAGTTTGCTCCCAAGAGGGAGGTAGGTGCTCCTGGGGGTCAGGGATGTGGCCTCTGTCCCAGCTCCAGGCCTCACTGCTCAGAGTAACTGGTGCCTGCCAATTCAGGAATTCTCAGCATATGAGGAAGTTTCCTATTTTTAAGGGAGGGGCTGAGGCCCCTCTGGTCCTTTTAGGAGAAGTTTCCTCCCCGGGGCATAAGATTCCTTTCTGTCCAGAAGCTAAGCCTCTTTGCAGCTGCCGGTCCTCAGGGCAGCCCCGCCTCTCCGGGCTTCTTCCCCTTTTCTACTCTGTTCTGCCGGAGTGGCCACCAAGCCTCTCTGAAGCTCACATGAAAACTGTGCCTGCAGGAGTCTGTACACTGCCATGTATCAGTCAAAGGGTGTCCAGTCTATTATGAGTCAGCCTGCTGGGGGGCCTCAAGCTGGGGCTGGAGCATGTGTGCCCCAGTCAATTGTCCATGATGGCCAGGCTTTTCTCAGCACTCCAAGGGCTCAAGGACAGCTGATGGGCACTAATTGCCTCAACTCACCAGACTTAGGGGAAGGTTTGTGCTGGGGCCGGGAGCCCCGCCATCCTGGGCAGCACTGACTGCCCGCCATGCCTCCCCCAGGATGCTGGCCCAGCAGAAGAGGTTCCTGGCACAGTTCCCTGTGCACCAGCAGATGCGCCTAAACGCCCGGAAGCACCAGGCAAGGGTTATGGACCTTCTGGAAGCCCAGCTTGAGACCCAGCTGCAGGTACAAGTTACAGAAAGGGGCCTCTGAAGGGCAGTAGTTAAAAGGGAGTAGATACGGCAAAAGGCCAGCCCCATGCCACGGGTCAGCCACAAGGCCATGTGGGGGGACCCTGTACCTCCCTGTCTGGCAAGGTCGCCCTGCTGAGTCTTGCTGCAGGACTGTGAGCTCCCAGAGGGCAGGCAGGGCTATTTCAGTTCCACATCTGCTGATGACACAGATACGAGCCTTGGCCTGTGTGCATGTTGCCCCCAGTGCCTTGGGGTCGGGGCCGATGCCACCCAGGCAGTGCTGCCATCACTGAGCTTTGCACTGCGTCTGAAATGTACAGGGCTCAGTCCCCATGGTGGACAATGACAATTTCATCACAGAAAAATCTCATTATTTTGAGATTATAAGGTTCAGCAATAAAGCAAAGTGACGACCCTTAAAAACAATCAAATCTTCCAGAATGGAAGAATTTAACACAGTGTCAGCCCTTTTGGCATGTGCCCCACCAGTCAATAGTAACAGTGACAATAAGAATGACAGCAGTAGGCGGGGCGCTGTGGCTCACACCTGTAATCCTAGCATCCTAGGAGGCCAAGGTGGGAGAATTGCTTAAGTTTAGGAGTTCAAGATCAGCCTAAGCAAGAGAGAGAGAGAGACCCCGTCGCTACTAAAAATAGAAAAACTAGCCAGGTGCTGTGGCAGGCACCTATAGTCCCACCTACTCAGGAGGCTGAGGTGGGAGAATCACTTGAGCCTAGGAGTTTGAGGTTGCTGTGAGCTACTCTGGCACCATGGCATTGTACCCAGCGTGACAGAATGAAAATTAAAAAATTTTCATTAAAAAATTTAAAAAAATTTAATTAATTGATTAATTATAAAAATAAAAGTTACAACTCAGGCCAGGTACGGTGGCTCACACCTGTAATCCCAGCACTCTGAGAGTCTGAGACGGGAGGATTGCTTGAGTTCAGGAGTTTGAGATGAGCCTGAGCAAAAGCGAGACCCTGTCTCTACTAGAATAGAAAAATTAGCCAGGCATTGTTGTGGGTACCTGTAATCCTAGCTACTTGGAAGTATGAGGCAGGAGGATCCCTTGAACCTAGGAGTTTGAGGTTACTGTGAGTTGGGCTGATCCCAGGGCACTCTGGCCTGGGTGACAGAGTGAGACTCTGTCTAATAATGACAGCAATGGTAGCCAACATTTATTTATTGAGGGTCTGTTATAGACAGTCGCTGAGCAGACAGCTTTTTACACACTATCTAATGTCATCCTCCAACATCTGAGGAGGTGGCTACTGTTACGGTTCCCTCCCGGTTACAGATGGGGAAACTGAGGCTTTCAGGGTTAGCTTCCTATCCCAAGTGACACAGTTAATAAGTCATGGAATTCAGGCCTACCTGGTTAAACCACGGCAGTGACAGGTAAGAGCCCAGACTCTGAAGTCGGCTGCTCCACCTCTGCGGCAGGTCACTGAGGCCCTCTCACCTCAGTGTTCTCATCTGTAGAATGGAGACCCAGGGTGGGCACGCGGTCTCCAATTACCAGGCAGGAGCAGCCCCCTCCTTCACAGGTGCCTCCTCCCAGCTCCTGAGCCACTGGAGGGCTTCTCCAAAACTCCTCGTCCACCCCAGGGTTGGGTCCCATCAGCCAAGCTCAGAGTGTCTGAGTTCATTCTGCGGGGATTACAGAGGAGGAGGAAGGCGGGCAGGCCCACAGTGTACCCACTTTGTTTCAGGAAGCTGAGCAGCACTTCCTGTCTGAGCTGGCAGCTTTGGCCCAGGTGCCTCTCACTGAAACCAAACTGCTCCCCAGTAAGCGCGGGCTGCTGCCAGGTGAGTCCTCAACAGCCTCGCGCTAAAGCAGGAGGCTCTCGGGCTGGTCCCATGTTCCCCACTAACTAGCTGTGTGGCCTTGGGGTTTCTACCTAACCTCTCTGGGTTTTCATGTTGGAAAATGACCAGGCCCAGTTAGGACACACCGTAGGCCCCTTGCTTTCTGGCACTTGATGATTCTGTTTCCTGGTTCGCTCACCAGCCATGTCTCGTATCTGATTCTGGTTTCCCATCCATGAAATGGGTACACTAAGCCTCCTTCCTCTGCCAGCAACAGCCCCAGCGGTGCCACAGGATGTAACCTGGTGATGGACAAGTGCCTGCATAGGTGGTGTGAGGACATAGCTATGTTGACATAGATGCTGTGGTACCGGGGCTGTTTTCAATTTCTTACTGATTTAAGCCTTGAAAAGTCAGCTGGGTGGCATGGAAGGAAGCACAGTGAGAGCCTGGCAGACCTGAGTTCAAATCCAAGCTCTAGCTCCCTACCAGCTTTGTTGTTTTGGGAATACATGACACCTTCCCCAGCCTCAGTTTCCTTCTCAGTGAAATGGGTATAATAGCCTAAGAACTGAGCACACACGTGACCCAGAGAGGGAGGGTGTTCAGAAATGTCAGGCTGGGTTGGAGCGAGGCCAAGAGAAGTTGCACTTGTCTCAGGTCACAGAGGTGTGGCTGGGATCATCTGTCTTTCACAGAAAAACCTCTAAGGACCAAAAGGAAGAAGCCTCTGCCCAGGGAGAGAGGAGGTCCAGGGGCACCCCAGGATGAGGACCTTGCATACGGGGACCACACCTCAGGGTCACTCAGGTACAGTGGGGGTCCCCAGCTTTTGTATGTGGATGAGGATGGTCAGTGCACCATGTGCCTGAGATCTGGGCTGGGAAGTCGGCCTTCTCAGAGGCGTTATGGTGACAGGCCAAGAGATGACGTATGTGAGCAGGTTTGCAAGCGAGCAGCGGGCCTGGCTGATGTGGAAAGTGCTGGCCTGACAGTCCCTATTGCTACTGGGTCCCGTTTGGCCTAGGAGGGCTATGACCTAACTCCACGCCCCATCAGAGTCCAGCCTGAAGAGCTGGGCAGTGCCCTCTGTCACCAAAGCTGGCCAATGGCTACAGTCTCTAGGGTCTGCAGTCGGTGGGTCCATCCTGGGGCACCTCAGTCATGGTGGCACTGGGTGGTCACCTACCCAACAGGGAAACTGGGGGCTTCACGTCTTAACAACTCATGTTGTAGTGAAAACGGTCTGGATCTCCTGCCAGTGCCTTGTCACTTAATCAAGTTGAGTGAGCCATGCCATGGGCGGGCACGAGCCAGCGTCCCAACTGGGACCTTTCCTCCCTGTCCTCCTTGTTTTAAGCAGCAAAAGGCCAAGTCAGCAAGAAAGTGAAGCTGGCAATGGTGAGAATGCAAAGAAGATGCTGAAGAGACGGAGCAATCTGTAGTTTCAGACCAGTTGGGGACGTGAACCTGAAGCCAGGTGTGGACACGGTGGATACCACCCCCTCTCACAGCCATGAGACATGCCAGGAAGGAGGGGTGTGTGGGGTCTCGCCTTCACATTTCTGTCGTGATAGGGATGGAGAAGGAATGCTAAAAAGCACAAATGAGTACGGCAGGCCCTGTAGCCTGAGAGAATTAGGAGCCTGGCGTTGGACGCAGGTATCTGTGAGTCTGCATCTCCTGTGGCTTTGAGCCCTGGCTTGATTCCTCACGGGGCTCCTTCTTCCTGAGAGCATCGTCTCTTCCTTGGCCCTCCCGGTCCTCTGTACCCCAGCCCCACCCCTGCATCCTGATGCCGCCCGAGCCTATCTTCCCTGAGCTCACGGGTATTTCATCGCAGCCTCGGGCCCTCTGCCCCCAGCCTCTCTGAGAAGGGCTGCTGAGCAGGGGTCAGTCTTGCTGGTGTTTCCTGCACCCGTCTCTGCCATCCAGCACCCTGTTCTCTCCTTCCCATGCCCCCCACCTGTTGGCTTCAATGTTCTCATGGGACCACTGCCTGCCTTTGTATTTTCCTGTCCTGGGCTCAGCTGGCAGATGAGGCCTGGTCATTCTGATGACCCTGATGAGGGAATCCCTGGCCCAGTAGCCTGTCCTGACCCACTGGGAGCTGAGGACCCACAGGTACATGGTGATACTACAGCAGTGTCTTCTCCAGGAGGCACTTAGAGTACATGGAAGGGAGGCCTTGCTCAGCCCCCGCTACACCTGTTGGGGGTGAGTCCTTCTACTGGATGGCAGGTCCTCTCTGTTGGGGCACCTGCTTCTTCTGATGGTTGATGAGAACATCCAGAAACTTCCACATCAGCCACACATAAACCACAGCCAGGAGAGGCCTTTCCCACCTGGAGAGAAAATTGCTTTTGACATTGAAATCAGGGATTCTCAACTTCAGCACAGTGGACAGTTTGGGTGAGATAACTCTTAGTCTGAGGGAAGGACATGTCCTACCCGTTTTAGGATGTTCAGCAGCACCCCTGACCTCCACCCACTAGAGGCCAGTAGTATCCCACACCAATTACCACAAACAAACAGGTCTCCAGATGTTGCCCAGTGCCCCTCCGGGGGCATCACCTACTGATCAGATGCAAAGTCAGCCCTAGTCAAGTCCCCCATGCGACACATGAGGTGGGCACTAATTCCCAGAACATAGTGGGCTCCATGGATTTTCTGGGCCATTTGTGAATTTTCATTTCTTAGAATCTGAATTAGACTCTTTCAGTCAAGCAAGGGTGGCTTCTACCCGGAAGCCGTAATCAAACTCACCCTCTGTCAAGGGCATCCTTCAGTTCCTGTTGGGGCAGAGGTAGGATTTCCAAAGTTAACTAACAGCTCCCTCTTGTGGCTCAATAAAATACAAAATATTTTCTTTGTGGGGTCTTGTAAAAAGCTGTGGGTTCCTTAGTGCGGGATTCTCAGACCGTGGTTTGCACCGAAATCACTTGTATTTTGTCACTTGAGTGCTCTGTATTCTGAAGCAGATGGCTCCTGTGTTGGGGGTGCATTTGCTGAAATGCATGTGGTAAATGCAGGCCTGCTGACAGCACCAGGACTGGCTCAGTTGCCCTGAGACTAGATCTCTGAAAGCATCCATTCAAAGATCTCCAGGGACCAACACAAACCCTTCCCCTCTGACAAGTCCCTGGGGGCTCCCTGCTCCACAGTCCCCCAGTGTGACTCACAGCCTGGCACACAGAATTCAATGACAAGGATGTGGACTGTGTGTGTTCACATCACAACCCAACACCTGTAGCTCCCAGCGAGAGCACTGTGGAGACTTCACAGTGGAGTGGCCTCTCTGATGGCAGTGAAACGTGGTTATCTGGAAGACTGGAAGCTCCAGTACATCCCTGGGCACAGGCCTGGGGCACCCTGATGCTGATGTGGGCTTGAAGGATGACCTGAGATAAGCAGTGGGGACCCAGGACTCATCTCCACTGCCCTTCCCCACTTTGGTTACCAGCCCCAGGTGTTATGGGCTGTGGGCAGTGATGGTGATGGCAGAGGTGCCATTGGAAGGGACCTCAAGGGATGATACAGTGAGACTAATTAGTGAATAAATTCTTTCATGAGAACAGCACCCTCTGACCCAAACTTGAGTCCCCAGGATGGAGCCAACAAGGTTTACAGGGCCAGTGCCCTCTAAGGACTCCCTGGATGGCTGCTGTCCCTTCTGTGCAATGTCCTCTGAGGCCCCCAAGCGGGTGAAGATTTTGCTGCTGCTACAGAAGGCTCCTCACTGCTCTAACCTGCTCAGCCCATCTCCTCAAACACAGATCTGAGTGATGCCTTGGGGTGGCAGTCCCCAGCTCTGAGGCAAAAAAGCAAACTCTTGTCCATGGACTAGAGGCCCAGTGAGGCCTGTTCTCCACTCACCCGCAGCCCAGCTGGTGCCCCTCCCCTGTGCACTGCACCCAGCCTGTCTGCTCTCAGTCCTGCCTGCCTCAGGGCCTTGCCTATGGCGTGCCTTCTGTCTGGAGCACCCCTGCCCCCCTTCCACCCTGAGTGCTATGTGCTTTGCTGCTGGCACTGGGGTGGGGTGGGGTGAGGAGACGTGTGACCTTCCTTTATTTCTTGTCCAAGCTTAGGACTAGACATAGAAGTATAAGTGGGGCCCACGTAAACATATCCTATAAAACCCAAGTCAACTAACCCTTACCCAGATCCCCAAAATGCCCCAGACCTCTCTAGTGTCACCTGTTCTGCAAGGACTTCAGGAAGAGGGAGCAGTGGCCTTAACCAACTACAGCTGAAGCCTCTGGCTAGGCTGTGTACCAGACACAGTCTTGCACACACACAACTCCACACCCAGGGCCCACAAGTCTGCACAGGAGGCGTGGGGCTCCGTGGGCCTCACAGGCAGCTGCAGGGCAGCATGAGAGCCTCCCTGAAGGATCCAGGAACCCAACTGACAGAAGGCAGAGTGAGGGGAAGGATAAAGTTCATTTAACACACAGCATGGGGAGTGTGATTACCAGGTCACCAACCGGGTTCCCTTGCTTCTGTGCCTTCTTCCTGGGAAGGGGGAGGTGACAGTTTTGGTGGGCAGTAAATGATCTTCAGGGGAATGAGTGGGCCCAGGAGGCAGACAACTTGTGAACAGCCCTCTTTGGAAATGAACCTTCCTGACAGTTTGGGCTGAGGTTAGCCCAGACATCATGTGGGGTCTGATGCTCAGTCTCTCCCTGTGCTGGGACTTCTAATCTTCTCCGGTTAGTGAAATTTCAGGGATGGGATGGAAGGCAAGTGTAGACATAGGAGCTTCAGAGAACAGCTCCCATCTGTGCCCTGGGAGGGACAGGGCTATGAGGCAAAGGGGGCTCAGAAGTGCCAGCACAGCCACACACTGTGCCTGAGGGCATCATTTTCTGAGCCTCGACATAGCATCTGGGGAAAAGTGTGTTTCCCAAGGCCAGCCAGCTCCTTAGGGGGGGAAAGGGCCCCTTCCTCCCAGACTGACCCCTCTGTGGAGACATGACTAGTGGGAGATCCCATTTTCTGTCTTCTAAGTGCTCCCTTGAGAGTAGGTCACAGAATGTGAAGCTGGGTGTAATGGGATTAGTATCTGACCTTGCCCCAGGCTGCACACCCACTGCCTTCCCCTTGGCCAGCCAGGTGACATCTGGCGGGTAATAGGCATGGGGCAGGGGGAACTATATCATGCTGTCCCCTCCCCACGCCCACCGGTTTACAGCTTGACTGCATTCAGAATTACCCAGGGTCATGTTAAAAACACAGATTCTCAGGCCCTCCCCAGAGATCCTGAGTTAGCAGGCTAGGCAGGAAACCTGGGACTCTACTTTTCCTCCGACTGGGCTACTGATGGGGTTTTTCCCCACCCTGGCGCACCTCCGACTCTCCCCAGTGGCCTGTGATCTGGCCACTTGCTTTGTCTGGAGTTAGCCCCTTGTTTGTCCACCTTGTTCTGAATGCGGTGCCCACAACATGCGCCTCTCGGGTCCCAGCAGCGAGGAGCAGAGATGACCGGCCTCCCCAGCCTCTGCTCTGAGACCCTTCCCTGTGCTGGTGTAGAGGTCACACTCCCCACAGGCTGACAGAGAGCAGGGACATGGAGGCAGGCCTGTGCCCATGAGATGGAGCTCCTCTGAAGGACCACGGGGCTCAAGGAAACCTAAGGCATCAGCTGTCCTAAGGCATCTGTCCTCCCTCCTCCATGGTGCTCAGATCTGCAGCAGCACCCACCAGCTGTCCTGCCTCCTGCTCCCTCCCCATTTCCCCCCACAGACATGTCCCCCAGTGAATGTCTCATTCATGGCTAATTCTGTCTCGTGTCCATGTCTCAGAGGACCTGGTCTAAGGCACCGGGCAACTCATACTTTGCCACCCTTCAACCCCCTATGAACTCTGGGCCCCTGACGGCTCTAGAAAACTGGCCCTGCTGGTTCTCCATCCTCCAGAGGCCGGCCTGCCAGAGCTGAGCAGAGGCAGACAAGTCAGGCTCAAGGTCAGGAGCCGAGGCCCCAGCCTGCGGTCACGGGGAAGCCTGGTCCGGGAGGACCCCCATGCATACGTTTATCCACCTGGCTACACTCCCACGCCAGGCTGGAAGGATGGCAGTGCTCCAGGGTGCAGGCAGATGTTGGGAAGTGGAGCACTCCTGTGTGCTGTGAGATAGGAGCCATAGGGGGCACAGCGCATGCTCACTTCCAAATACAGTGGCCTGGGTGGAGGCTACAGGGGCCTTCTTTTTCTAGTCCAGGGCTTTGGTCCTTGCACGCTGCCTGCTCCTCTACAGTTGAGGCATATACAGGACCCCAAGCCACCCACTGGAACTAACTACTCCACAAGCAGGCACGCAAGATAGGCTGTCTGTGTATTTTGATGGAATTCCCAGAAAATCCCCAGATGGGTCCTGGAGACCCAGCATAGCCATGCCACGATTTCCCTCCTCCCAGGAGGCTCTCCTGAGGGGAACCTTTACTGTGAAGCCAGATGGTCTAGGGCCCCGCAGCCTTTCCTACAGGGTCTCTGCAGCCCTGCACCAAGATGAAAACAGAACTTCAGCTGGCTAGGAATACCTTCACTCCATCACTTGACTTAATTGCAAAGAAACTTCAGGCAGATGACACTGTAAATGCGTGTGTGTCCCCAAGCCCACACTTACTGTCTTGGAAAAAGAACAGAGAGGATCATTAGGAACTTTTGCTGAACAGTGGCTCAGTTGGGTCTGCAGAGATTTGGCAATGGGCTAAGGGTAGCAATCCTCTCTCACCCGCTATTGCTATGACCAAGGGCGCCAGACCAACTCTGGGGGCCAGAATATGTCAGGTAGTGTAGGTGACATCTGAAAATGGCTTGGGTTCTAAGTGGATCAGAGGAAAGTGTAACAAAGGTCTCCCCCATTCTGCCTCACTTGTTGAGTCAGTGTACAATCTGGATACAGAGATGACAATACAGTGGGGCCAGAACAGCCCTCCCTGGGACATCAGAGCCAGCTGTTAAATTATCCAGGCTCCAGGCTCCCTGAATCCATGTTGGTAGCTTGAATTGGTGTGGTGAGAGATCAGATTGGTTCCCAAAGCGGAAGCCTTGAGAGAGGAGTCTTTTAAGAAGTAACTGGGTCATGCTGCCTTGGCGAATGGAGTGATCCATCCAAGGATGAATGAGTTAGTGGATTAATGGGTTAATGGATTAATGGTTTATCCTGGGAATGGGACTGGGGCTTTATAAGAGGAAGGAGACCTGAGCCAGCCCCCTCAGCCCCGTCACGTGTGATGCCCTGCACCGCCTGGACACTGTAGACAGCAAGAGGGCTCTTACTGAGGGCATATCCTCCATCTTGGACTCAGCCTCCATACCTGGAGTTCAGTTACAACAATGCAAAATGGACCAAGACAGAAAATTGGTACCAGACGTGGGGGCCATGGAAATTAGTGAACACTACAGACCAGGGCTTTACACCCTACCTACCTTAAGCTGGTGTCCATCACATCAGGAGTCCCACATGCTATGATCACTCAACATAGAACAAAGGACCCACTGCAACTTAATGGGGGGGGGTGAGGATGGTCTTTCAATAAATGGTGGTAGATCACTTGAACGTCATGTGCGAAAAGGAGAACGTTCAGCCCTACCTTACATTGTCCATAAGGATTATTGAGAGAAGGTTCATAGACCTAAGTATGAAAGAGGAAACTTCTAGAAGAAAACTTAGACCATTGTGGTAGGCAGAATAATGCCCCAACTACCACCACCAAGCCCACATGCTAATCTGGAGCCATAACTTTCCGTGGCTAGGGGAGGTAAGGTTGCAGGTGCATGAATAAGAGAGAGAACAGTCTCCCCTGAAACTTCCTGGGAAACCCACCTTCCTCCCGAGATCTCATGGGAGGGAAGAAAGTCATGTGTCTCAGAAGGCATGTTGCAGCTCAGCTTCTAAGAAGTAAGATGCGTCTGTCTTACCAGGATGCCTGTCCTTCTATCTGCTTCTTGGAGGTGTTGGGGAATCTGAAGTTGGACCTGGGCTGACACTGGTTGTGACCTAGAGATCAGACGAAGGCCCTGTCGGACACTGCCTTAGAGGATGCCACTGGCTGTGACCTGGAGATCAGACGAAGGCCCTGTGGGACACTGCCTTAGAGGATGCCACTGGCTGTGACCT
>NW_003852566.1:2747182-2750618 GCF_000181295.1 Otolemur garnettii
GAAGGCCTTGTGGGACACTGCCTTAGAGGATGCTGGGGCTGCTTTCCTTCCCCCTCCACCCCGGCAGGACTACGGAGATGAGGCCGAGACCACCATAGATAACTTACACTGGCATTTGTCTCCTCTGGAAGTTTTCCATTGTCCTTTAATAGATCAAATGGGCCAACATCAAAAACTGGCTTAACATCAAAAATCCCTTCTGTCCATTTCTGGTCTTTCTCAGTATTTTGCCTTGTTTCAAGGAAGCCTAGAACTGTCCCTCAGCCAACATAACTCTGCACTTTAATAAAGGTTTCCTCCCCAGGCTGAGGGGCAGAGGAGGGAAGAACACAGTAAAACCTTTCAGGAGATGTAGGACCAGACTTCAAAGCCATCTGCCTCAGATGATGACAGAGCTCCATGGTCAGGAGCAAGGAGCTTTGCGGCAAACTGCCTGGGTTGTGGATTCAAAGCCCGGTTCTGCCACATTCTGTGTGATCTTAGACAAGACTAACCTGTGACTCAGTTTACTTATCAGGAACGTGGGGTTAATAACAGTCCCCACCTCATAGAGCATCTGCCATATACCGAGTGGGATGCAGATATTAGCCCATATTATCATCACCATCATCACTGCCACTGTTAACAATGGCAGCAAGAACCTGGCCTATTTTCTATCTTCCTTTAATGTGTATCTGGTTCACAGGAGTGAAGGGAAGAAATGTGACGTGTAGGAGACTGGACAGCACAAGGAGAAAAAGCCAAAGAAGGCTGGGCCACAGGGATGGACACAGGCTTCCACCCCTTGGCTGGCCGCCTTCCTTCTCCCCTCCGTGGGCCTCAGGGTCTGAGCCCTCTCCCTGCAGAAGTCACGGGTGGGCTCTCTCCTCCACCCACCCCCCGGATCTGCTGAGTCCTCAGGGAGCAGCCACCACCATTTGTTATCCCAGTGGGGACTGCCAGACCCCCGGCCCCAACCCAGACACCACCACTGAAATGAAAACACCCGACTCACGTCAGCGGGCAGTTTATTTTCTTTATTTTTTCACAAGCTTTGAATTCAGAAATAAGAGCCACAACAAGTTGGTTGTTAAGTAAAAATGGGGGTGATTATAAAGGAAAACTTTGTACAAAACTTTAAAAATCTGACTGCCCCGTCAACTGCCTCAGAGGGACCAGGACTCAGGCAACCCGGGAGCAGCTGTCACCCCACCAGGGTCAGTCCTGGCTGGGGATGGGGAGACCCCTTTCTTAGTGTGAACCTGGCTCAGCAAGAAGCCCAGAGCTGTCCGGAAGAGCACACACAGACCAGAAAGACAGCATGGCGAGTCACAAGTGCCACAGAGACCAGGGTTTCTGACACAGAATGTGGCTAATGCTTCTCTGCAACCAAGAGGAAGGCACCCCCTGCCATCCTGAGAACTCACAGAAGACCTCGATGGGGGCAGGGTGGGGTGGGCTTCTCTCTGGACTTGGGCAGGAGGAGCAATGAGTAAACATCTTTGCTTTGAGAGTTTTGGAACTGCCCCTGAGGGCTTGAGGTCTTGGCACCGTGTCTCCACCAGTCCTTGGCGATGTCCCCTCAGACGCACTCACAGACTTGCATACATAACTTAGTAACATGCATCAACTATCCTAGAACAGCTACAAGGGTGCAAAGGAACCACCACTCAGAGAATCACGGAGCCAGTGGAGTTAGAAGTGGAAGGAAAGGACAAGACGATGCTAAAACCCGTGGTTCACTAGGAAGGGGAAGTGAAGCACCATGCTCTGAGGTGAATTCAGCATGAACACACGACTGTGGGCAAGGAGTTTCCAAGCAAACACACCACACTAGTACCACTTCTTCCTAAATTAAAAAAAGGGGGAGAACTTCATTCAATTTCCCCCTCCCTCCATCAGTACCAACTAAAACTGCGGGTTTCAAAAACACTGACAGGAAAAGGAACGGACGTTAATCCCAGAATCCTTCACCCTAGCTCATCGCACATGGGGTTCAACCGAGGCTGGTGATGTTGGAGCGGCCACCAGGGGGTGCGACGATTCGGTGGCCGGTACGCCTGGGGTTGTTGTCATCTATCTGGGCACCTGAAAGAGACAGAGGGCCCATCATTTCTGGATCAGATCTGTTAACGTCAGTTCCACCTGCTGCTCCTGAAGGCCGTGGTGCCCTGCCCAGGCCCTACCTTTGCAGACGCTGTGCCCATCTCTGAATGCTCCCCCCTGTACCCACCTTCACTCAGGCCTCAGCACGGGACCACCTCTGGGAAGCCTCATGACCTCCATAGAGCCCACTTCTCTCCTCGGTGCCTCTCGGCCCCTAGGGCCACCCTCCTGCAGCCCTTACCACCCATGCTCTCTTCCTTATCAAATTTCCCAGCAGATCTAACCTTCCTGAGACAGGTGAGCAAACATGTACTGAACGTCTACTATGTACAGACACAGACTTGGGGCTTTAACGTCTGTTACTGCATTTAGAGCACACAACACTAATCACAAAGTGGTGTTTTTATCCCTATTGAGGCTCAGGTCATGTGTTCTGAGGACATAACCATGGGGTAGGGAAGCCTGGATTCAAGCCCACACTGGTCTGTCTCCAAAGCCCATGTTCTCATGCCCAGTGTCCCAAACTTCCAGTATTTCCTATATCACGTGCATGCCTTTGCATGTGCCTGTGAGCGGCTCAGAGCTGGATTTCCTCCCTCATAGGCAGTGGGAAGAAGCGTGTGGGGAGTGGGGAGGGTGCAGGCATTTTTGTTTTAAATCTTCAAAGCCAACCACTCATTCTAATCTTATGCATTTCCTTGCAGTTTTTAAAGGTTCAAAATTTCAGCAGTGAGCCCAGGGCCTGGCACTCAGTATTTATTAAGTGAGTGAAGAGTGAAGGATGGATAAGGCCGAGAGGTGGGAAAGAGACTCAGGTTTTGGTACAAACCATGCCTGGCATGTGGGCAATTTGGGATGAGTCACCCCTACCCCTTTGGCCTCATTTCCTTTTCCAAAAAATAAGAGGAGCACCCCAGGTGAGCCCCTTTCCACTCTGACATTGTGTGACCCATGCAGGCCGCTAGGAGTCTGGGGCACTGACTCTGCTCCCAGTGTCCCACTTGCAAACAGGCTGTCTTCCCAGTAATTCAGGAACCTCCTTATAGGCCCAGGAATCAGGAATCAGCCCCGCCACTTACTGCCTTTTCTCCTCATAACCATTCTTGCCAGTTACACATCTGTACTTTACACAAAGGAATACACTCATGCTTCATCTACATAACGCAGCCTTATACAGATATTTACAAGGACAGCTGTGAAGCTGCTGCCACTGAAAAGCACTCATGCTGCTGAGAGCCAAGGAAGTCACCTGTCAAACTGTCTCAAGGTGGCAGAGAGGACTGAGAAGTCAGCAGTGAGAACATGGAGGGGGCCCTCTAGCAGGCTTTTCATTTCTTTTTTTTTTTTTTTT
>NW_003852566.1:2761383-2774598 GCF_000181295.1 Otolemur garnettii
TCTGTAAAAAGCTGGCTGCAGTTCGCCATCTTGGCTCCGCCCCCCTAGGCTTTTCATTTCCTTGTTATTCTTGTTCTAGAATAACAGGGAGGGCGATCTTCTGTCCATGTCTAATTGCAGTTGTGCAATGTTTCAATGGCACAGCTTGAGAACAGAGGTCCAGCTTGCAAACACCTTGAGAGGCTGTGTGTTGCTCCAGACGACCTTTCCCAGCATGGAAGCCAATCCCGGCTTGTTGACTGCACATCAAGTGAGACACTGGAGTTGTGTTTAGGATCCATCTTACGAAAACATGTTAGTTACCCTTAAACACTAGAAGCTCTTCCAAGAGAGCGACATGGAAAGCGAGATGCTTGGTTCATGCCCCTACTGCGCGCGCGCCGAGGGACACCTCCTGAGGGGGTGACAGTCTCCCACCCCAGTTTAAACTGATACCCCGTCCCTCCTCTCTTTGCCCCTTCCACTCTCTCTTTTTCTTTCTAAGCACATCACCTTTTCTGACCAGGATTTGCCAAACTGGTGCCCTGACCAAATCTGGCCCACCATCTGTTTTCACATAGCCTATAACCTGAGAACGGTTTGCACATTTTTAAATGGTTGCTCACTAAATGGCTACAGCATAGAACACCCAGATTTCACCTCCTGGCTCACAAAGCCCGAAGTATTTGCTATCTGGGTATTTTTAAAAAGTTGGCCAATTCTGGGCTAGACTGAGAGCTGACCCTCTGTTTTGTTTATTTGTATTTTTTTACTCATTTTCTTTTTTTTAATTTAATTTTTATTGAATAACTGTATACATTTATGGGGCACAATGTGATGATTTGATATACAGTGTGGAATGCTTAAACTGATTAACACAAGTATCACTTCATTTATTTTTTGTGCTAAGACATTTATAATACACTCTTTTTTTTTTTTGAGACAGTCTCAAGCTGTTCCCCTGGGTAGAGTGCTGTGGCATCACAGCTCACAGCTACCTCCAACTCTTGGGCTTGAGCAATTCTCTTGCCCCAGCCTCCCAAGTAGCTGGGACTACAGGTGCCCGCCACAACGCCTGGCTATCTTGTTGTTGTTGTAGTTGTCATTGTTGTTTGACAGGCCAGGGCTGGATTCGAACCTGCCAGCTCCAGTGTATGTGGATGGCGCCATAGCTGCTGAGCTACAGGCGCCGAGCCTATAATACACTCTTAGTTGTTTTAAAATGTACCCTTGCATTGTGTGCCTCAGCTGAGATCCCACCAAATGCCCTGCCTCCTCCCTTTACTATCCCTCCTCTCCCCCCACTTCTTTCTGGAATATATTTGTCATTCATATGAATGTATGAGTGATTACATACTGGTTTCATAGCAGTATTGAGTAAACTGGATACTTTTTTCCCATTCTTGAGATATTTGACTAAGAAGAATATGTTTCAACTCCATCTGAGTAAACATAAAACATGTAAAGTCTACTTCCATGACTTGGCAATTATGAAATGGGCTACATTAAAGATTCTAGTGCAAATGTCTTTGTTGTAAAATAATGTTTGTTCATGTGGGTGGATATCTAGTAATGCAACTGCAGGATCAAACAGTAGATCAACTTTTAGTTTTCTGAGAATTCTCCATACTTCTTTCCAAAAAGGCTGTTATTAGTTTGCAATCCCACCAGCAGGGCAGAAGTGTTCTCTTCTCTCCACATCCACACCAGCATCTGCAGTTTGGGGATTTTGTGATGTGGGCTACTCTTAACTGGAGTTAGGTGATATTGCAACGTGGTTTTGATTTGCATTTCTCTGATGTTAAAGATGATGAGCATTTTTTCATGTGTTTGTTGGCCATTAGCCTGTCATCTTCAGAGAAGTTTCTGTTCAAGTCTCTTGCCCACAAAGGAAAGGGGTTGTTTGCTCTTTTCTTGTTGACCCTCTGTTTTAGTCCTCCCTGTATTCCTAGTACCTAGCCCAGGGCAGCCCCTGCAAACGTCCCAAATGGTCTATAGGACACATTGCCATTCAATACTCTCTACGTGTGAGTTCCTGCTCTCAAGTGGGCATCTGGTGAAATCGCCTCTGGGGCCTGATGTGAGTCTGAGGGATGAGGTCAGCACGAGATTTTGTTCACACATATTTGTGGCTCATCAAGCCCTGGTATTCTGAAACTGAATTTCTGGAGGCTGCAGTTTCCTCTTGTAAAAAATAGGGATATCACTCTACACACAAAGTTGTGAGGATAAAATAAAATCATGGGCTATGAAAGTATGTGGTGTACTGCAGTGGACCAAACAGGCTGGAGGCAGCTCAGAGCACATGCCAGCAAGTGGCCACTACAGCCACTTCAGAGTCTTCTCCATTACCCCACGTCCAACGCCAGAGGCATGAGTGTGAAACTCCAGTGCGCAGAGGATGAGCACAGAGATAGTGCGGGGCCAGCTCTTTGTAAACCAAGATCATTGTCAACTGTTGCCCCAACATGGAGCCTCCCACCACTTAGTGACAGCCCTAGCCCATTCTGCCCGCCAGGAGGACAGGAAGGGCAGCCCACACCCCCTTCCACGTGTCCACGCCCACAAGGGCCACAGCAGTGCCTACCTGATAAGCTGAAGTTGGACTGGTGGAGGTTCCGGATGGGTGGGGGCTGGTGTTTGGAAGGCGACGATTTGGCTGAAGGAGCAGGAGTTGCATATTTGGGTGTAGCTGGCACCTCATACACAGGACCATCGTACATGCCCCTGGAAACCCCGTGCAATCCAGAAACCTAAAAGGAGGAAAGGAGAGGGTGCTTGATGGACACTGCATGCACGCATGCCTGTCCACTCAGATGGGGCACAGCACTGACAGTGAGAGAGAAGCCTGAGGTCACCTCAGATGTGCATGTATGCGTGGGCACACCCCAGACACACATGCATGCACATTCAGACATGCACCCCACACTCATGCACGGGCCACACAAGCATGCATGCACACACATTAACACACACAAATACATGTGCACTCACAAAACAGGTATGGAATGGCATACACACATGCTTATGCATACACACACTTACACATACACATTCACACAGACATTCATACGTAGAGGCATACACACGTACACACACAGATACACACCCAAACATATATACACATGCATACATGAAGATGTATACACGTAAGTGGATGTGCACACATACACACCCCACCACGTACAGACACACGTGTGCATACTCTCGCATGCACACACACACAGCTTCCTCATTCCCCAAAAGACACCCTTGGCAGCCTGTCTTCACCTGTGTTCTCACAGAAGCCCACAGTGAGACATGGATTTGGGAGCAGGAAGCTTGTTTGGAAAATGATTCCAGAAAGAAGGAACCCTGGGCAGGTAACACAGGGAGAGAGAAAACCCAGTACAGAGAGGGGAGACCAGTGAGCCAGATCTGTGGGCAACGGAGCTCAGGGACAACGGGGGACCACACCTTGGCTGACCCATGGGAGTGCGGGAAGGGAGGGCTCAGCCCCACGGGGGCTGAAGGGAAAGAGAAATCTGGAGGCAGAGGTTCTAGGTGGGGGACTGTCAGCCTGCTGGACACTGCTGACAGCATCCCAGGTGACCAGAGGATGGCTAAGGGCAGGCAGACATCTGCCCCAGGCTTGGAGAATAACGTGGGTCCCACTCTGTACAGGGTCTCACTGTGGGGCAGCGACAGCATGCTGCCCCTGCCCTGGGCTCCCCTCTCCTCTCCAGCAGGTGACAATGCCCTGCCCCTGCCCTGAGCTCTCCCCTCCTCTCCAGCAGGTGATAGCATCCTGACCACATCCACCCTGGGTTCCCTCCTCCTCTCCAGGTGACAATGCCCTGACCCTGCCCTGGGCTCCTCCCTCTCTATAGCAGGTAGGCCCATTTTTGCACCAAGTTCAAAGACCCAGCACCTGCACTTAATGTGGACAGCCCTCCCTCCAGCCCTGAAGCCCTGCTCCCTGACTTGCTGGGCCCTTGCCGCATCCTGGGCCACTCCTCTCTCCACCTCCGGCTCTGCTTCCAGGGCACTGACAACATCTTCCCCACCCCCAGCCTCCGCCAAGGAGCAGCCACAGGGAGGCTCTGGGGCAGGTTCCTCCCTCGCCTGGCCTGGGGCCTGGCCTCTACCCATAGGCAAGAGGAAAGAGTGCTAGGCTATGGAGCCCCTGGGCCTCTGGCTTCTGCAAACTCATGAGCTGGCACTGGAGGGCAGGCCCTGCTCTCATGGAAGCTTTTAATCACAAGCCTCAGGTTTAGACCAAGTCAGAGGGAATGAAACCAACCAAGGAGTGTTTCTGCCTTGTGAGTGGGTGAGCCCAGGATGTACACGAGTTCTCTGTCCTCACGCAGCCCCCCGTCCCCTCCCAGCTGTACCTGGCCACCTGTCAGACCTTATTTGCTTCTGCTCCACATCCACTGCATGTGACACACAGCCCTGTGTGCTTTGGTGTCTCTGACCTGGGTGCCACACCTTCTGGGAGGTGGGGAGAGACACACATGGACTTGGGGCATCCCTGTGGGCACCCGGAGTCTGGAAATGCCAGGAGGTCTCTGGATTTTGTCACCTAAATTGGTGGTGGTGCCACTCAAGAAACACAAGAGCAGGACCACACACACACACACACACACACGGAGACATATGCACACAAGGACACGCACACACAGATATGTACACAGACACATACACACAGACATGTACACACACAAACACGAAGGTGGCCTTTCTGGCCAGCATCGGCTGTCGCATGTGGGAAGCAGGTTGCAGTATAATGGGAGGACCGTGGCTAGAGAAGACGTCGGCCACAGGAGGGTATTTATCTCAGCTGTGAGAAAGTCCTCACCTCTGAGATACCCTAGAGGAGGAACAGAGCCTGCCTCATGCCAGACGGATCCCCTGAGGTCAGTGCTGAGAAAAGAAGGGAAAGATGACGTGGCAATGGCGGGGGAGGGAGAAGAGGAGGAAAGGGTAGATGCGAAGGAGGGTCCCTCGAGGGTGCCAGCGGTTATCCTTTCCCAGCAAAGGGCCAGCCCTGCGGGTGTTGAGCTCTGGGACTCTGGTTAAGCCCCTGGCGGCTCTGAGCATTAAGATTCTGACCTGCAAACTGAGGATCCTGAGGCCTCTGATGGGGGTGAGCACTCCCCAGGGTGATGCAGGATGGCCCCCCATCCCTGGGGTACACCACCTTTTATAGTTTGCTAAGTTTGAGGACCTGCCTGGCCTGCTTTGATGCTCTCTGCCATTCTAGAACAGGGGTGCAGGACAGTGTCACAGCACACTAAGACGAGGGGAGGGAGGCTCACAGGATGTGACACTTGCTAACTCTGTATATGTCAGGCCCTGGTTCCCCAAGACAGGGTGTCAGCCACGGTCCAGTGCAGGGTGCTGGGTCCTCACCCTGCAGGCCCTCTCACCTTATTCCTGATTTTGACGCGCTGGTACAGGTGTTCAGGGAAAGGCTTCCGAGGGATGAAGCGGCCCATGCCCTTGTTGACGTTCAAGTTTCCATCTTCAAAGACGACCTTGCCCTGGCTGATGACCACCAGCGGGGAGCCATGGCACTCCATGCCCTCGAAGATGTTGTACTCAACCGCCTGCACAGCCAGAACACCCAGCGTCACTTTCATCACGTCCCAAGGCCATTCACAACAGTGATCTTGCCTAATGTCGCAGCATAAGCATTTCTGCAAAGTGCGTTTTCAGGAGTGTGTGAGCACTGCACGCTCATGCTCCGGTCAGCATCTGCTGTGCGTGTGGGTGGCTGGTGGCTTTGTACAATCAAATGGAGATTGTTCTGCCACCAGGAATGAGAAAGGGTGCCCTGGGGTGACACAGTGTGGCTGCTCCAACTATACTGGGCATTTTTGTGGCTTTTTAAACAAAATATTCCTTCTTTAAAATAGTTTGCTAAATTAAAATTACGGGCTCAAAGGATATGATCTTTCCCACAACACTTGTTGCATATTGCTCAGTCGGATAATGTCATTTCTTTCTAATTTGAAAGATAAAGTACATTTCCTTTAAAACACACATTCTTTTCATTACACTCAAGTGAATACTTAAACCTGTTTTTAATTACCACTAGCCAATTGTTTTTTACTTATTATTTTATAAGTGGGTCATATACCCAGTCGAAAGAAACAAAATGGTATAAAGGCTGTTTGATAAAAGCTAAGTATCTCAGTCTGAGGCAAATGCCTTAAAGAGGTTCTTCTGTATTTCTAGATACTGTCTGTGCATGAACAATTGTCTCACACACGTCTAAGTACTCAGATGGTTTTCACCTTTATTTATTTATAATTTTTTTTTTTTCTGAGACAGAGTCTTAATGTGTCGCCCTCGGTAGAGTGCCGGGACATCACAGCTCACAGTAACCTCCAACTCTTGGGCTTAAGTGATTCTCTTGTCTCAGCCTCCCTGATAGCTGGGACTACAGACACCTGCCGCAACAGCCAGCTATTTTTTTGTTGCAGTTGTCATTGTTGTTTAGCTGGCTCAGGTCAGGTTCAAACCTGCCAGCCTCAGTGTATGTGGCCGGCACCCTACCCACTGAGCTACAGCACTGCCCTTGAAACAGAGTTTCATTTGTCCCCCTGGGTAGAGTGCTGTAGTGTCATAGCTCACAGCAACCTCCAACTCGGGCTCAAGTGGCCCTCTTGCCTCAGTTTTTCTATGTTTAATAAAGACGGGGTCTCGCTTTTGCTCAGGCTGGTTTCAAACTTGGGAGCGCAAGTGATCCACCCCGAGTGCCAGGATTACAGGCGTGAGTCACTACGCCTGGCCCTGATTTTCACTTTAATTCTTCTCTTTGCCTCAGAGATTGTTCCATACTAGCACACAACATGGTTAAACTGCTACATTGTCTCCATGATGAGGAAGTACATCATTTATTTACACACGGGGATGAATAAACAGGTCGTTTTGTGCTTTTGCTAAAAACAATGCAGAAACACAATTTGCACCTATAATTTGCACACAGGAACGTTTTCAGGTAAAGAGTTTGGGACCAAAGAGTATGTGGATTTTCAGTTTGACAGATTTACTTTCTCTCTAATAAAGCAACACTAGTTTGTTTCTAATCCCAAGCCCACAGGCCAACAGCATCTGCGAAACAGGATTCATGTACGGCAAATTTATATTCAACTGCTGGAGCTCAGGGCTGGCACAGGTAGAAACAGCATCTCATGGTTGGTTGTTCATGAGCGAGATTGGGTCTCTTTCTAAATCAACACCATTTCTGTATTTCTTACTGTGTTAACTGTGGTTTACACATTACTTCTTGGAGTCTTTATACACACACACATATATATATCAAGATTCCTATATATATATGTGTATATATATAATATATATATATATATATATTTTTTTTTACTGATTTCTAAGTACACATGCAATGTTGAAGAATTTATCCTTTGTTATGTGTGTTGCAAACACTCCCCCACCCCTTGCCCTCTGTCTTTGGAACTCATATAAAGTTAAGTTTGGGGAGGTGGCCAAACAGAGGATTATTTTCTTAAATTTTTATGTAGTTAAGGGTCAAAGAGACCAATCTTTTCCTTTATGACTTTTATTTTTGTTTTGAGACAGAGCTTCATTCTGTTGCCCCAGTCTAGGGTGCCATGGCATCATACCTCACAGCAAACTCAAACTCCCAGTTCTTTTGCAGTTCTTTTGCCTCAGCCTCCCGAGTAGCTGGTACTGACAGAGCCAGACCAACGCCATTTTGTTGTTTACGGCCTAAGTTCTGTTCCTCATTTTGAGCCCCCGCTGCCATCTTAGATAATAAGCCTTCAGCTTCCCCCAAACCCTGGCCTTTCCCCGAAATCAAGCACCCCAGTCAGCCAATCAGAAGTGCTCCCCACCCTTCTTGCTTCATACCACCCTAAGACCCCAGTTAGGAAATCCCCCACCCCTCATACCTGTACCAATCCAGAGCCTCCCCGTACTTCCCCAAACCCTGACCACCAATCACCCATACTTCCCCATACCCCGACCACCAATCAAAAATGTACCCCACCCTTCTTCACCCTTCTTGCTTTCTGTACCCTATAAAACTTTCCAACCCCCTAGGCTTGGGGCCTTCCTTGGTATGTTTGCCAAGAGAGGGTCCGAGCTCGAGCTTGCTAAATAAAGCTCACCTTTTGTTTTTATATCGGAGTGTGTCTCGGACTGTTTTGCTGGAAACTGTTTGGGGGGCATTTCAGGCACAACAGTACTACAGGCATGGGACACCACATCCAGCTGTTTTTTCTATTTTTAGTAGAGACAGAGTCTTGCTCTTGCTCAGGCTGGTCTCCAACTCCTGAGCTCAAGTAATCCACCCACCTCAGCCTCCCAGAGTGCTGGGATTACAGGGTGAGCCGCCATGCCCCACCTCCTTTATCATCTCTGAGTTCTGCGTCATGTTTAACAAGATCTTCTCTCCCTCAAAATGATTTATTTTAATGTATACTTCATTCTGGTCCACACATAACTTCATTTTTCTCAATCTTTGATACATTTTGAGTTTGCTTTGTAACTCGGGCAGAGGCCAGATGTTCTCACAGCTGGCTGAGGAACCACCTCTTCCTGCTAATTTTGTCTCCTTTGGTGACCACATGTGGCCAGTCTATTTCTTGGGTCTCTTTTTCTCTTGTCCACATACCAACCGGTTTGATAGCTTTACAATATGTTTTAATAACTGGGATCACTAATGCTCTCTCCTCAGTCTCCCTTTATTCAGAGCTGTTTTGGCTATTTTCACAGTTACCATATAAGAACTCTGCTTTCTTAGTTAAAAAAAAGAACTATTGAATTTTCTGATGAGATCATGTCAAATTTAACAATTAAGTTAGAATTGACATGCTCACTATATTGAATCTTCTTAGTATAAAAGTTCTTGAATGTATGTAAGTCTTTGGTTTTTACTGTTACTATAAACAGGATTTTGAGGCCAGGGGCAGTGGCTCACTCCTGTAATCCTGGCATGCTGGAAGGCCCAGATTGATGGATCTCCTGAGCTTAGGAGTTCAAGACCAACCTGAGCCAGAGCGAGACACCCCCCACCCCCAATCTCTACTAAAAGTGGAAAAACTAGTGGACGGGTGTGATAGTCCCAGCTACTCAGCAGGAGTCTGAGGTTGCTGTGAGCTATGATGATGCTACAGCATTCTACCCAGGGTGCAGAGGGAGACTCTGTCTCAAAACAACAATAAAAAAGAAACAGGATTTTGATTTCCATTCTGTTCTCCAACATGGTTTTTTTCTCCATTGAAAAGCTATCAATTCTTTATTTTGATGGACAATCAGCCAACAGATCTTACAGTTCTTGATGTTTTGAAGGCACACACTTGGGATTCGCAGGCAAACAGTGTCCTGCACACAGCTGCTTCTATTGCGCCAGCTGCTCTGCCGGCAGCCGCCTCCCAGGATCCAGGCAAAGAGCATGTTTTCCATTTCAGCATTTGCTAATCTGACTCTTCTGGAGTCCCCCTGAAGTGACCCGTCCAGGAAGTGATTTTAACTTTGCTGAAGTGCATGTATGGATGGGGAGTGCTGAGGGGTGACATAGGAAGCCAGTCACCCATCTACAGGTACAGCCTGGCCAACCCCCAGCCCCCGTAGCCACAGCAGGTCTGCCGCTCCCACTCCTGATGAAGCAGTGATGTCTATGGTGGAACTCCTAACTTGAGGAATCAGTTGCATTACAAATGTCACAGTCTAAATTTTGCAAGTATATAGAATTTTAAAAATCAATCACTTCATTTCTTAAGGGTAAAACACAAACAATGCAAAATATTTAAATAGTATAGAAAACTATGACTTTATAAAGTGCCCCAGTTCTCTCATTTCTGCCCAGGAATGGCTACTATTATCCATTTCTTTTAAACAACACTTTAAAAGACAGCTGGTCAACTGATGAATGGACGAACAAGGTAGGGTCCATTTGCCCATAAAAGAAATATGGTACTAACCCATGCTGTGCCTTTCTGTAGACACAAAAGGCCATACGCTGTGTGATTCCATTATGTGAAAAGTCCACAGGTTCGGCACCTGCTAAGTGGTTAGGGCACTGACCACATGCACTGGGGCTGGGGGGTTTGAACCTGGCCCGGCCTGCCAAACAATCACAAAAAAAATAAATAAACAAATAATAGCCGGGCATTGTGGGGGGGCACCTGTAGTCCCAGCTACTTGGGAGGCTGAGGCAAGAGAATCGCTTAAGCCCAAGAGTTTGCGATTGCTGTGAGCTGTGATGTAAAAGTGCTCTACTGAGAGCGAAATAGTGAGACTCCCTCTCTCAAAAAAAAAAAAAAAAAAGTCCACAATAAATCCATGAAGAAAGAAGTAGACTGGTATTGATAGGATCTGAGGGTCAGGAATGGGGACTGGCTGCCAATGTACAGGATTTCTCTTGAAGGGTAATAAAAATGGCCTGGAATTAGTGATGGTTGTACAACCTTCTCAGGCTACTAAAAACCACGACATTGTACACTTTATAATGGTGACATTTATGGAGTGTGAATTATTTATCAATAAAAAACTAGTTGTCAGTGTGTGTGTAACAGGCATGTTCACTTACGATGTGGCACATGCAAGCAAAGGTGTCTCCCACTGAGGCAGAAAAAAATAAAGGTTACTTTCCTTCCACAGTAAATTTAACATTTAACCACTGATCAATATATAAGGAATGATCTCTCTCTAAGGAACGTTAAAGGAAAGGTAAAATGTTCAAAAACATAAAAATAAAATGAACCTCTAGCATAGCATTTCTCAATCTACATTCTGAAAAAATTACTCCCCTGCGGTATGAATGGCATTGCTTTACACAGAGGAGATCAAACTTTGCCAAACTGCCTCATGGTATCCTACGCTGCCCTCTTGCTGCTGTCCACAGAATTCAAATCTGAACCCCGCACAGGGAGGGGATGCCTCCCGGAGTTTAACAGGAAGAGGACAAATTCTCAGCTGGGTCAGTCACCTCAGGCACATTACTTATTGTTACAGATCCAACTCTGTTCCTGGAAAAGATGTGTTGAAGTCCTAACCCCTAGGAGCTCAGAATGTGACCTTATTTTAAAAGGTCAATGGCTCAGTGAGTAGGGCGCCGGCCCCTATACTGAGGGGAGTAGGTTCAAACCCAGCCCTGGCCAAACTGCAACAAAAAAATAGCTGGCATTGTGGTGGGCGCCTCTAGTCCCAGCTACTCGGGAGACTGAGACAAGAGAATTGCCTAAGCCCAAGAGCTGGAGGTTGCTGTGAGCTGTGACGCCACAGCACTCTACGGAGGGCAATAAAGTGAGACTCTGTCTCTAAAAAAAAGAAAAAGAAAAGGTTTCTGCAAGGAATGAGGTCACACAGGGATATGATGGGTCCAAAATCCAAGATCATAAGACTCATGGGAAGTACCTAGTGATGACAGGTGGGGGCTGGGGGATTCGTCTCCAAGCCAAGGCACACCAGGGATGGCTGGGAACCCCAGAGGCTGAGAGAGACACATCCTCCATGGGAGCCTGGAGAAAGAGTGTGCCCTGCCCACACCTGACTCCCAGCTTCTCGCCTCCAGAACTGTGAGAGAACACTTTTCCATTGTCTGACCCTCCTAGTTTGTGGCACTTTGCTAGGGCAGCCACCGGAAACTAAGACCCATATCCCCTCTCTGTCCCTTTTCCTGTTTACTGGTAACAGTACACTAACTTAGACCCATGCTGTGAGGAGGAAATGAGGTGAGAACTATGGCAGTAACTAGAAGCCCCACTCCTGAGTGCAGAGCCCAGGACGGCCTCTGGGGCACAGAGATAGAAGAGAAAGAGGAGGCCTCCCAAGCTGGGTCTGCTCCTCTTGGACCCTCCTCAGGCGGCCTCTGAGTAGCTGACTTAGACACTCACCCTCTTGGTTAGACCAGGGTGACCTTGTGAAGGCAGAGGCTCCTGTGGCGATAGCAGGCATGGTGTGCTCTCTGCCGTGGTCAGTGTTTCTGCCTGAAACCCACCCTGATATTTAATTGCCATTGTGATGCTATTAAGAGTGGTGGGATCACTAACTTCCCAGCCTCCAGAAAGTGAACCAGATAAATTTCTTTTTTGTAAGTTCCCCAGCCTGTAGGATTCTGTGCACACACATTACAGCACGCACAGCTGACGACATAACTCCATGCCCTGTGAAGTGTGCATGTGAAGAACAGCATAAATCCTTCTCCAGAGGAGGACACCTCAGGCTTATCTCCTCCAGACCCTGTTCCCTGGACATGGGGGAGGTAGGAAGCCAGTGGTGTCTGTCACCAGGGAACATTGTTTGTAGTGTGGATGACGGCACCCTGGTGAGGTGGGCGAGGACGGTGGCAGCTAGTGGGGACCTAGGACATGCTCCTGGCTGCTCCAAACAATTCCTGTGGCCTTCTTTTTTTTTTTGAGACAGAGTCTCACTCTGCCACCCTGGGTAGAGTGCTGTAGTGTCATAGCTCACATCAACTTCAAACTCTTGGGCTCAAGAGTTCCTCTTGCCTCAGCCTCCCAAGTAGCTGGGACTACAGGCGCCTGCCACAATGCCTGGCTGGTTTTTCTACTTTCAATAGAGATAGGGTCTTGCTCTTGCTTAGGCTGGTCTCAAACTCCTGAGCTCAGGCAATCTACCCTCCTCAGCCTCCCAGAGTGCCAGGATTACAGGTGTGAGACACCGTGCCCGGCCTCCTGTGGCTTCTTTGTGCTTGGTATCTTGTCACCACTCCCGCCATCTCCTCCCTCACCAGCAAGAGATCCAGCTGCGGAGCCAGTGCTGTGTGCACATATTCTGCTTCGGGGCAGTATCCTCTCACAGACTCAGTAAGCCACAGACCAGCTGGTGGTCTCTGTATCTGTGAGTGTGAATGTGCATCTGGACCCAAGACCATGGCCAGTACACAGAGGGGGTGTGGAAGGGAGCCTCTGAGGGAGGCACAGGTGTCTTGCGCCATCTCTGTATGTCAGTGGGTTTGCCAGATGAGTGCTGAAGTCCAGGGCACAGAAGACATAAAGTAAAAACAACCCACAGTCATAAGCTTGGGGTGTGGAACGTGGAAGAATGTGTCCCTCGTGCACCTGGGGCTGACCCCTTCCTTCCTGTCTTTTAGCAGTTGGCAACGAAATCAAGTGGGAGGTTTCTTACGTACCAGGTCAAATCCTCTCCAGCTTCACAACCAAATTGAAGACCCTTGGACCTAATACTTGTCCTCTGTGAGCCCCGGGGCTAACTATATGGGAGGTGAACAGTGTTGGGTAG
>NW_003852566.1:2780310-2788357 GCF_000181295.1 Otolemur garnettii
GGGAGAAAGAGACAACATGGGAGCTTAGGGAAGCCTGCTCAAAGCTCTTTCCATTCTCTCCAACTGGAGGAGAGAGCTGAATGACTGAGTCAAGCTATATAGCAGATCATACCCCAGTTGTAAAATTCACAAATGATTTTTAATTATCTGAGGCATCTAAAATGATCACCAGACAAGAATTGTTTATCTAAGCTTCATGGATGGGCCAGGACTTACCGACTTGTGACTTTTGGCTGTTATGGTCTTCACCTTGTCAGGGTCCCAGATGACCACGTCGGCATCAGAGCCCACAGCAATTCGCCCTTTTCTTGGGTACAGGTTAAAGATCTTGGCTGCATTGGTACTGGTAACAGCGACAAACTGGTTCTCATCCATTTTGCCAGTAGCCTGAAGGCAAGACCCACTGGTGAAAACAGCAGTTCATAACAGGGCCAGGCAGAGGGGTGGCAGGTGAGGTGCCAGCCTCCCAGCTGGGGTCCTCGAAAGGTTGGAATCTCTCCTCTCCCTAGCTGAAATCATGCCTTCCTCAAAGAGCACAAAAGACCTGGCCTCGTGAAGGAGGAAAGCCAATTATCCCACAGAGGTATGTCCCCTGGTGTCAAGTCAGTGTGGCCCTGGGTTTACTGTGCACCAAGAATTCTCTCTTCCCACTGAACACCCCACCCACAGCACACTCCTGCCCACACTGCACAGTTTGCAAAACTATCTTCCCATGAACTAAATGTGGTTAAAAATAAAACGCTTTTCATTCTTAAAGCATAAAGGGAAATTGTGGCATCTGTGAGCTCAGAGGATCCTCCAGGACACAGCCTACTCTCTCAGAGTCACATGTCCCTTCGTGGGCCCTCCTGGCGCCTCTGCTTCTGCCTCCCAGTGAGTCAGGAAGATCTGTGTAAAGCGTGGTCTCTAATGAGCCCGAGGAGAGACAGTTACTCCTTACCACCGCCTTGTCCCAGACGACAGTCATCCGCTCCTCTATCCCATTCACGCCCTCAGGGATCAGAGTGAAGTTGTCCTTGCCCACTGCCTTCTGAGCTGTGCTATAGGGACAGTGGCCACTGCCTGTGACCTGCAGGTCCCCACTGGCAAAGACAAAGCAAGGTGAAGTTCAGACCTGAGCTCACTTGGAAGGGGAAACTGGGCATAGGCCATGGAGCCCAAGTCCCCAGAAAGCTTTGGGAAGAGGATTCTGGGATACTCTCAGCATTAGCAGGTGGCACTAGAAGTCCCTATGGCCATTGATGTCTTGGAAAAAGCCCTGGGCTGGGAGTCAGCAGGCAGGTTGCCAGGTAGTGTGGGCTCTGGGCTGGGCTGGGGAAGCACCTGAGGTGGCCTCCACTTCCCTATCTGGAAGAGAGGGGATCCACCAGACATGTGGAGGCTGTCCCTACCCCCAAATCCAGAGTTTGTGAGCACATCCGCCATGGGAAGCGTGCTGGGTCTGGAGTCCAGATGCCTGAGGACAGGGCAGGCACATGCTCTGTGCTGAGAAATGCACTGGGAGCCGAGGATGCTGGAGGAAGGGCCACTCTGCTCCCATGCACTTCACAGAGCCCGGGGGCAGCCCTGTTGGACGTGACTTTGCTTTGTAAATCTGACAGGCCTGTTTTTAAGCCCTGGCTCCGCTGCCCCTTGCCAGGCAAAGATAAAGGTGTTCCACATGGACAGCAGGCCGATCAAATGAACTGACTCAGGGATTCACCCAGCAGCTCCAAACATGCAGGCCTCCTGCCCCCTCTCTTCTTCACCCGACCTCTTCTCCTTAAAATTGATTGTCACAGCCAGGTGTGGTGGCTCACGCCTGTAATTCCAACACTCAGGGAGGCTGAGGCTTGAGCTTGAGCTCAGGAGTTCGAGACCAGCCTGAGCAAGAGTGAGATCCCATCTCTAAAAAATAGCTGAGTGTTGTAAAATAGCCGACTCGGGAGGCTGAGACAAGAGAGTCACTTAAGCCCAAGACTTTGAGGTTGCTGTGAGCAGTGTTGCCACAGCACTCTACTGAGGGTGACGTAGTGAGACTATCTACAAAAATATAAGTAAAAATAAAATAAAGTTGACCATGCGAACACAGATAACCCACTAAATAGAATAAAAGTGATTGTGTGGTGAGCTTCATGTCAGCCTTTTTAAAATGAGGAAAAATATATATTACTTCCAATTAATAAGTTAATGAATAAATGTACAAGTAAGCCAGTGGGTAAGAGAGAAACCTTCTAGCTCATGCCTAAGTGTCATGAGTCAGGGATGCCCTGTTTGTGACACTGGCCTCGTGTCACTGTACGTCACAAAGCAAGTAACATGAACTGACATGGCACTCTCGGTGGAAGGCGCTGGTGGAAGGCCTTGCTAGGGCTCTGTGCTGGGCTTGCAGAACAAAACAGTAATACTGGCCCGGCGCTGTGTCTCACGCCTATAATCCCAGCAAGCTGAGAGGCTGAGGCAAGTGGGTTGCTTGAACTCAGGAGTTTGAGACCAGCCTGAGCAAGAGTAAGACCCTGTCTCTACTAAAGATAGAAAAATTAGCTGGATGTGGTGGCAGGTACCTATAGTCCAGCTACTCAGGATGCTGAGGCAGGGGATCACTTGAGCCCAGGAGTTTGACGTTGCGGTGAGCTAGGCTGAAGCCATGGCACTCCAGCAGGGGCAAGAGAGTAAGACTCTGTCTCAAAACAAACACACACCCTGCCCCCAACTATCCATTGATTGCAGCAAAGTGGCTCAAGTTCATTGATGTTTGGCCTTTAATCATTCAGTGTTTTGAAAGCACCAAGTAAATGAGATGAGTGGACCATTACTTTGCGATTATAAATGCAGGCTGGGGCTATCCTCCAGTTCAGGGGCCGAGCAGGTGTTAGGAATCACCTAGGTACATGGAACAGTTAGAACTTACAGTCACTCATTTTATCAACAAAAATGTGTCGCACTTTGGTTAGTGCCTGGTAGGATTTAAGGTGACAGGGCGATGGGGATGAGTCTAAGAACAGAAAAGGCAAAGCCCCTGCCTTCAATAGCTGGGGTCTGGGGCGGGATGGGGGAACAGGGCAGTCGGCAGGAGTGGATGAGACCCAGGGGTACTGTGACAGCAAGTGTCAGGCTGCATCAGCAGACAGGGTGTGTGACGCTGGAAGGGCTAAGGCCACCTCGTTAAAGAGGATGATCAGAAAACGGCTCCCTGAGGAAGCCTTCCACTGAAGATCTGTAGGACGTGAAGGAGGAAACCAGGTGGCATCTAAAAAGGGAGAGTGCGGGGGGGGGGGGGCGCAAAGGCCCTGAGGCGTGAGCCTGCCTGGCGTTCAGAGTCCTCAGAGGCTGAGGATGAAGGAGCTAGTTGAGAAGTGAGGATGGACTTATGTTTTGCTTTGCATGTCACCGTGAGGACTTGGGTTTCACCCTGAGCGGGGAAATCACTGGAGTTTCCCAGCAGATGGGTGGCTTGGTCTAATTTAGGTTCTAAAATGTCTGGGCACCTGTCAAATGCAGATTGTGATGTGGCCAGGGGAGGAGGAATATGGAAAGAGAAAGGACTGCTGGGAGCCTGGGAATGACACTGGCTGGAGCCAGGATGGTCACAGCAAAGGAGGTGAGAAGCGGTGAGATTCCAGGACCTCCGGCCCACGTTCTTGCCATTTCCTGAGAAGGACACTATGGCAGCCACTTTGCAGGGGGGATCAGGAGTGCCTTTTGGATTTAGGAAACGTGAGCTACCCAGGGACCTCAGCCGCAGATGGTGAGTGCCTATGATATGCAAGTCAGGGGTTCTGTATCATTGGGGTGCACACCCCTTCCCCTCCCTGCCTCGCATAGGCAGCTCTCTCTGCTGAGAAGCCCTATCTTATCCTCGCCCACCCAGCAAACTCCTACTTGTGCCCGAGCCCCAGCCCTGATGTTACCTCCTCGGTGAAGGCTTCGCAAGCCTCTCGTAGGTTCTGAGCGTGCATCTGTTCCCAGAGCAGCCTGTACACCCCCCCACTTAGCCTCACCATGCCACCTTGCTGTCCCTAAGCATTCTCACCTCACAGCGGCTAATACACAGAAGGAACAGGCTAAGGAGGCCGCACTCCTACTGTGTGCACAGGCCATAGCAGGAGCTCCGCAGGTAGCAATGGCCACTCCTTGAGCCCTAAGCTCCAGCTCCTTTGCCTACATGTGTCCGACCCAGCCCCAAGGTGGGTAATGTATCACCTCCATTTCACGTACACCCAGCAAGGGACATTACAGGCAATGTGCGGTGCCTGGAGTGGTACAGCTGGTCTCCTACCTACCCTGGGTGCTTCTCAGCACAGCACAGGGCCTGGCACAGAGGAGCTGCTCAAACAGCGGCTGAACAAACAGGAGGTGGTCCTCAAAGGGGAATGGAACAGATGGATAGCCTGCTGTAAGCCCTCTGGAGCACTGTCTCTCCAAGCACCTGGCTAAAGCCTCCCCTACAATAATCTAAAGCAGACTGTGGTTCCCACTGTCAATTCTCTGCACCCAAAGCCCCAGCTGCCTCCCCCAGCCCCATGTCCATATGACTCTCACCAGGCCAGCAAGGAGGTCAGGTAGTCCGGCGTGGTGGGGTCAGGGCTCAGAGGTGGGGAGGTCACAAATGCTGCAGCCTTGGCCCAGTTCTTGCTCCAGTAATGGGTGCCATCGGTCCCCAGGCTGGCTGCAATGGGCTCTCCGAAAACCAGGGGGCCTAGGAGAGGCAAACACAAAGCAACTGGTATCAGAGGCACAAAAAATGGAAGATTTTTGGAGGTGCTAGAGTGAGACTAGCAGAAAAAAAGTGTGCTGCCCTCCTTTCTCACAGGGGCCCCCACCCACGCTGCAGTGACCTTGAGTGCTCCGGCCCACCCCAACCTGTGCTCAGCACCCTGCCAAGCCCTTTGTGAGATGACAACGGCTGAGCCACTCTGCAATCTTGTCCACTGTTGCTGCTTTTAGTATTCGGATGTTCTTATTTATCTTTTTATAGATTTGTAAACTGAGGCACAGAGGTGTGATTTGCTGTCTTAGTTTGGGTTCTGCCAGAAACAGATCTTCAAATAAGTTATCTAGGTCAAGCGTTTTATTTTAGAGGTGATTCTGGAAACATCAGCTGGGAACTGAGGAAGTAACATAAGGCCAGGTAAGAGATCAATAAAGGGAGACTTATTCTGGAGCACAGCTGGGGGTCCCCAGTGCTCAGGCCACGGGGAACACTGGGAGGCTGCAGAACACACATCTGTGTGGTCCCACCCCAGGGCCAAGGACTACTTCCCCACGCACCAACTTCCTGGATGTGCCCACCAGCTTTCCAAGGAGTAAGCCAGAGGGGCTTGTCCTAAAAAGAAGCCCCTAGGCAGGGCTCCCCAGACTCCAAGTACAAAGTCTTTGCACTGGAGATTTGGGCCAAGAGCCCCTGCTGCCCAGGGGGAGAAGCCACCGGGTGTGAGCTCTCGGGGTCCCACACCAGGCTGTGCTGTCCAGCACCTCTCCTTGCAGTGACAGAGGTGTTTAGGGTCTGAGCTGCCCAGCCGGCAGCTGCTGGCCACATGCAGTTCTTGAAATCTGACTGGTGCCACTGAGGAACCAACGTGTCAATTTTAGTTATGGTTATTTAACTTAAATAGCACCATGTGGCAAATGGCCACTGTATGGTTTAGCACAGAGCCCACATGCTTAACCCTGGCTGCTGCTGCTTCCAGATCTCAGTGACCTCTCTGAGGCCCGTTGTCCTCATCTTTAAAATGGAGTGAACCCTGGGAGAGCTTAACTACTCCAGCCTCTGTTGTCATTTTGCCCCTAAAAACACTGAAGTTATTTGGAGTCCAAAGCTGCTCTGTCCCATAAAGCAGCCCTGAGCCACAGGTGGCTACCAACAGAGGTTAAGGTTAATCTGAAGAGAACTGTGCGGGAAGTGTAAGGCATACACTGGATTTTAAAGATAGTACAGAAAAAATCATGCAAAATATCTCATTAGTGGTTTTTATATTGATGACATGTTGAAATAACACTTTGGACATAAGATTAAATGTGTCACTAAAATTTCCTTCACACAGGCAGCCACACTTCCCAGCCAGCGCTGTTGTGAGCTCAGTGCACACGGCCAGTTGATGCCCACAAGGGTTTGTGCGACTGTCACTGGCATTTATCCCCAGGTGGCCATCTCCTCTGACCCACAGCTCCCACATCCCAGCCTCACATGATGCAAGAGAGTGAACAGGGCCGACATTATCCCGGAGGGTGTCCTGGGGTCATTAGGACCAAAGGGATCTAGCCAGCAACCTTTGTAGGGGACATCCCCTCTCCACCCTCCTTTCTTCCTCTGTCTTGTCTGTCTGTTGGTCTGACTGAGTTAGGGAGGGAAGCCTGCTCTGGGCATCCTTCTTCATTCTTGCTCTGATGATTGTTGGGGACTTGCAGACCTCACTGTCAAAGGAGACACAGGACTGCCCTCAAGCCCCTCTGAGTGTTCTGCCGAGAAGCCCTGAGCCCAGTTAGGGCCTGTCCAGCAGACTCCAGCTGCATGAGCTGTGGCCTTTGCCCCTACAGTCCTCAAGCCAGCAAGCCCCTCTCAAGATGAGGATACTGAGGCAAGAAGCAAAAAGCTGATCTGGAGCTGAGAAGGACGTTAGCTACCACCTGCCTGGCACCTGGGCCTTGGCACGGCCTCTGTGAAGGCTTCCTGACCACTAGGTCTCTGAGTACATTTCAGAGATGGAGAGACAGAAGCTCGAATGGAAAGGAGTAAGTCTAAGTGAGAGCTGGGCAGCTGACTTCCTCATACCAACACAAGGCTGTCCCCAGACCCTCTGGCTCCTTCCCAGCCCTGAGCTGAGACTCTCCCTGTGGCCCCATAGTGACCCCAGGGTGAAGGCACCAACCGTGTGACCCTGGATGGAGCCCAGGAGACCCGACTCAGATTGGTGCCCCTGGATCAAGGAGAGGGTGGGCATGAGGCAATCTGGCCCTGGCTCCATCTAAAACCCAAGGAGAGAGCTTTAAAGTTGGCAAAGCTGTAAAACACATGCTCTCCTTAGGCCCCACAAAGCAAGGATTGTTACCCAGCTACAAATGAGGAAACTGAGGCTCAGAACACAGCCTGACTTACCCAGGGTCACAGGACCAGCACGGGGCACACCAGAAACCTAGCCTATAAAACTGACCCCCGCCCCATGTTCTGCCCACTTCTCAGCCTCCCTTCAGAATGTGCTTTGGGGCCCCAGAGCTCAGGGTGCTTGAACCCGCTGGACACCCCCCCTTCCCAGGACCCCACCCCCCACACCCCTCAAGAGGCCCAGGACCAGCTGCAGACCTTTCTTCCGGGCCAGGGTGATGATGTCCGCTGCACTCTTGCTCATGACTTTGGTGATGTACACAGGGCAGTTGATCCGGCCAGCGATGGTGATGGCCCGGAACACTGCCTCCGCCTCCAGCTGAACACAGCAAATGCAAGGGTCACGGGGGAGAGGGTGCAGGTGACACCCACCCGGCTCCCAGGCTCTCCTGCAATCACTGTCCTTCAATTTTCCTTAAGTAAATGTGGTCAGAAGGGAAATCTACTATGTCAGAAGAGGAAAACAGATGTGGGTCCAACACCTGCCAGCCGCCCCCGCCCCCCGCTCTCAGGGTGAATCTGCTGGTCACTCATGATGTGATGATATGCAAGTGCTGTGGGTCTGTGAGCACCGTCTCCCCATCCCTTTCTGCTCCCAGCACAGGCCAGGGACAGACAGCTCGGGAGAAGCACTGGGCTAATCTAGAGCCCCTGGTGACCGGCAGCCTGAACACACATGTCTGGTGTGCCGCAGAACGACGGATCCTGAGCAGAGGCCCAGGGGACTAGTCAATAACTTGGTGAGGACGTGAGCAAACAGACTCAAATCAAAGCATGGCTCCTAGAGCACCTGTCCTCTTCCTTCAGTTCCCTCTCCCCCCTACCCGCACAGAGACATGAACAGACACGCACATCAATGTACCTGTGTGCACACGCACACACAGAGAGACAGGCACAGACACACACATCAACATACCTGCATGCACACGCACACACACAGAGACATGCACAGATACGCACATCAAC
>NW_003852566.1:2790969-2792988 GCF_000181295.1 Otolemur garnettii
ACACAGACACGCACATCAACGTACCTGCGTACACACACACACACAGACATGCACCGACACGCACATCAATGTACCCGTGTACACATACACACACAGACATGCACATCAACGTACCCGTGTGCACACGCACACACACATTAACACACAGACACACACACCAACATACCCGCGTGCACACGCACACACACATTAACACACAGACATGCACACACTGCCCCCACCCAGAGACCATCCATTCTCATGTCCTGGGAACACAATGGGCAGGGGCACTTGTTTCCAGGGTACTGAATGTGAGGCATGTGGCTCCACTGTCCCATCCTGGGCTGTTTGGACACAGAAGTGGGGCTTGGAGTAAATTCCTAGGGCCCTAGGGGAGCTGCTTTCCAGCTTCTCTGAGTGACCTATAGCCCTGAGACTCCCAGGGAAGGCCAGATGAGGTGGGACTCACTACAGACAGAATGTGAGGGACCCAGCTGAACAGCATTGCAGTGAGCACCCAGAAATGCCAGAGTCACACCCTAGTGGGGGAAGTCTTTACCTCTTCAGGTCTGCTCAGGGCATGGCCCTCAGGACCTGTGACGCCCATCTCTAAGATCCGCTTCTGTTCCTATAAAACAAGAACCAAACACAGAGAGACCACAGAATGTCAGAGCTGGGAGAAGCTCCCCGCCAGCACCCTGCCCACAGGGAGGAGGCAGCTGAGGCCCGGAGGTGGGTGGCTTGCACAGGGTCTCACTGGGTGCTGGGGGCAGCGAGCCAGGGTCCCTCCTCCACACTCGTCCTCCTTTCTCTTGTAGCCCAGCATGTCTACACCTGCATTTACATTGGGTTCAGTCTCCTCAGATCAATGCAAGGAAGTAGACTTATAAAATGAGCTTTGAAGCTCGCCCACCACTGTCCCTTCTCCGAGCCTCCCCAAGGGGCTCTCTCTGGGAAGAAACATGGCATCTGGGTACTACATGGTACTGACATCAAAGAGCCCTACACGTGGTGTCCAGATCCAGGACAGGCCATCTCTGTGACTCTGGGCAAGCTGATCAAGCTGCCTGAGCCATGGGGGTCAGAGTGCTTATGTCACAGAGTTCCTACAATGGACAGATGAGGCAGCACATATAAAAGGCTCAGCACAATGCCCAAGCCCAGTAAGCGTGCATTAACTGGCAACCGGCTCTCAGACCTCTGCCACTGAGGCCTCTTCCTGGTATCTGTCTTTCTGGCAGGAAATCACTACCTCAAACCTATCATGTAACTTTGAAATGGTTCCCTGAGCTGATGGCCCAGATTCCAATCCATATGCTCCATAGTTACCCCACCCCAGGAATGCTTTAATTTCTTTTTCTTTTACATTGCCCAGATGCCAGGCCTGCTGATGCTAATTTTAACTTTTCCAATTTCTTTGTCATCATTCTTGGACACAACCCTACTATAAACCTCAGGCTTTATCAACCATGAAAAAAAAATATAATTTCAATTGTGTATCTATGGTTACTGAGCTTGAATTTATTATAATGACATAAACTGGATTCAAAATCTAGCAGCTGGAGTGGATTTAAGTAAATGATGGAATAATTTCAGCTACTGGAGATGGTGTTTACAGAGCACTTTTAGAAACTGTTTACAAAAAGATTTTATTATACAGAGAAATCCCTCTGCAAAATTGTTTAAATGTCAGCTACTATTTCTGTAAGGACGAAGGGAGGGAAGCAGAGAGGGAGGGAAGCTAAGGGATGGGATAAAGAGGAAAAGCCGAGACGTGCAGGATGTCCAGTTGGAGATAACGGGCTGAGAACATCCGTTATTTTTGTTCCCTTTGGAAACCCCACTAAAGCAACAGAAAAAGATGCACAAGAAGAAAATGCAGAGAAGACAATAGGAACAATTTTTTTTTTTTTTTTGAGACAGAGTTTCACTTTGTCACCCTCGGTAGAGTGCCACGGCATTACAGCTCACAGCAACCTCAAACTCTTGGGCTTAAGCGATTGTCTAGTCTCAACCTCCTGAGTAGCTGGGACTACAGGC
>NW_003852566.1:2793277-2794492 GCF_000181295.1 Otolemur garnettii
TGGGTGCATCCCGGAAAACCACGTGGCAGTAACCATAGACGCACAATGTGAGCACAGCCATGACCCCGCCGTCCCCACATTGGAACAGAAATGCAAAGGTGGGTCTAACAAAAACGGAGCGAGCCTCAAACATAAAAGCCCCAAATTTGGAACTGTCCAAATATCTAACAACCAGAGAATAAATTGTGTCACAGTCACATAGTAGAATTCTATACAGTGATGAAAAAGAAAAAAGCATTGCGACACCAAACAGTAGGAATGAACTTAACTGGTATTGAGCAATGAAGTCAGACATAAAACAGTACATACTGTGTGGCTCCATGTTTATGAAGTTTAAAATCAGCTAAGACTGTGGGGTATGGTAGGCAACTTGTACGACGACCGTCCTGGTTTTCATCGCCTGCAGAATCTCTTTCCCTGGAGTGTGGGCTGCACCCAGCACCTTGCTGCTAACAGCAGAACATGACAAAAGAGATGGGCTACCTCTTGTGAAGTTAGGCTACGGAGACTCTGGCTTCCACCTTGTCCGTCCTCTCCTGTCCTTTGGCCTGTCCACTCTGAAGTAAGTCAATTGTCATGCTGAAGTCACCTACCTAACAAGAAACCAAGGGAGGCCTCTGGCCAACACCAGCAAAGAGCACAAGCACTCAGTGTGACAGCTCTCAAGGAACTGAATCCTGAAGACAGTCACCCCAATCACCTGAGTGATGCTAACGGTGCACCCTGCCCACCTCACCTTCAGTGCAGCCTGGGACAGACCCCAACAAACCACACACAATTCCTGACTCATAGGATCATGAGAAAATAACCATTTGTCATTTTAAGATGCTAAGTTTTAGGGTAATTTGTTATGCAGTCATAGTTAACTAATACAGATTTGGGGACCACAAGTAGGGTATTACCATAAAAGCTATGTAAATTTGTGGACATGGCTATAGAACCAGGCAAGGAGAATGAAGGAAGAATTTCTGAAGGAGCATCTTAAATTGCCTCAAATGGACTACTGTGTTTCCCCGAAAATAAGACACTGTCTTATATTTATTTTTTCTCCAGAAGACACACTAGGGCTTATTTTCAGGAGATGTCTTATTTTTATTAAGTATAATACAATAATCTACATTTATTCAAATACAGTTAAGTCATCTTCTTCTGGAACCTGACAGGGGGAGCTGACCTTGTTGGTTGGGCTGGCGCTAGTGATGTGTGAACTCCTGT
>NW_003852566.1:2795115-2834485 GCF_000181295.1 Otolemur garnettii
AAATCCTGCTAGGGCTTATTTTGGGGGTAGGTCTTATTTTCAGGGAAACATGGTATTACTAGAAATAGCCTGTGAGGGCACTGGCAATGATGTCTGGAGAAATGAGGACTGTGCAACAGGGAACAAGGAGGGTATCCCAGCTGTGTAGGAGCAGAAAACTTAGCAACACTGTCACCTGCAGCCACGGGGAAAGCAGATGCTATAGGAAGAACGATGATGAAATTCCAGACTCGGAGCTAATGCTGTCATGAGATGAGATTTTGGAGAACAGCAGGATGGATGGTTATATTCTACATGAGAACAGGACTTTCAATAATGGGGGCCTGAAGACATTCTGGTGGGCAGTTTGGAGACGACCCCAGTGACCCTCGCTTCCTGGTGCTCCTGCCTGGTACGATTCCCTGTTCTGAGTGAGGGCTGGATGCAGTGACTTGTTACCAATGAACAAAATTCTACCACATGACAAAAGTGAGGCACTGTTTGTTTGTTTTTTACTTTAGAAGAATTTCAGTTTTATAAATAACTGCAAGCACACAGATAAGAAACATAAAACTGAGCCATAATAAGGGTAAAGTTTCAGATCTCAAGTATCTAACCATCATGCTGCTCTTCCTGGGCTTTGGAACCAGGTGGAACTGCATGACATCCCAGCTCTACTGCCCCATGTGACGGTGAGCAAATTATTCACATCTGACCCTTCTCTGTCTACTTTATGGGGGTAATTATATTCCCTCACGAAGAAGTTGTATCAGTCTCCACAGTCCTTCACATCCTGCCTGGCCTTCACTACTTTTATTGTCTGATCCTTCCTCTCTGACCCATCTTGATTTGTGGGACTGTGATCAATCCAGGCCTCTGCATTGGAGACCCAGAGGCCATCCTGACTTCCTCCTCCTCTTCCCACCCAATCTGTCCATGAGTCCCATAGTGGGGCTTTCCTTTCTCTCTCTCTCACCTCTTCCATCTCTTTTAGTTCCTCTCTTCATTTCTGATGAGAATTGCTGGCGTAGAAACTGGCTATTCACCCTGACTGTATTCTTGTCCCATCAAATTCTCTACTGCACGGCCAGAATGATCAGTCTGTGCTGGTGTCTCATCCTGTCCAAACATTTGCACAGTTGCAGTCTATTATGTGTCAGATGCTGAACCTCACATACATGACGTCTCAGTCCACTTTCTCATGTTATAACACACTGGGTAATTAGACAGAAATTTATTTCTCATGGTTCTGGGGAATGGAAAGTCCAATACCAAGGTGCCAGGATGTGCTGAGGGCCTTCCTGCTGGGTCATCACATGGCAAGAGAGCAGGAGTGCAGGTCTCTCCTCTTCTCCTTATAAACCCACCAATCCCATCACACAGGCTCTACCCTCATAACCCCATCTAACCCTAATTACCTCCCAAGGTCCCACCTCCAAACACTATTAACAAATCAACCTAAGGATTAAGTTTTCAACACGAGAACTTTTAGGGAACACCTTCAAACCTTAACACATGATATCCTTTAATCCTCACAACAATAGTGCCAGCTAGGTGTTTCTGGATGAAAAATGAGTCTGTGTGGGATAAAGTTCCTTGCATAAGGTCACATGGGAAGGAGGAGGCTGGGTGGGAACACCTGCTCTGAGCCCCAGCTCTGCCCATCATGCCCAGTCCCAATTCCTAAGCACAAGCAGCAACACCAGCCTCTGTGTGCACTGCCTCTAGTGTTCCCCAGGTTTGCAAAACATTTTCATTCAGAGTCTCATTTGTCTTTCATGTAAACCCTTCAAGGTTCACAGGGTGGTCGTGTTATCCCTGTTGCACAGGTGAGAAGACTGAGATTCTAGAGACCACGTGGCCTCCAGTGGTGCGTATCTGACTTGACACTCACTTCCAGGCCTAGTCACTTCACTACCAAAGCCCTAGAAGCAGACAGAGGTGAAAGGTGAGGAAATTCGTACCACTCACCTGAGCTATCAAATCTCCATTTTCTGCATGGACCAAAATTACAGCTCCCAGCCCTTTAAGGAAGGTGAAGGCTTCATAGAGCTAAGAAGAGATAAGCAGGGATCAGTGTGAAATAAAAACATCACAGCCCACCATTTACCAAGGCAGAGGCAGAATGGCTGCTCTGTTCACATCACTGGAAAGTGTTGTTCTACAAATCAGAAGGAAAGATCTTCCCTTGGCTCTGACATCTTCCAGACCCAAAAGCAGGAGGCAGAGGGCAAGGCAGAACTGCTCTGGTCTCATGGGAATATGGTTACACTCAGCAAGGAAATGATAAAAAAAAAAAAAGATGCTAGGAGACCCATGTTATAATAAGGCCAGGTGCCCTGTAAGTGGCAGCCTCTACCAGTGGGGCACAACTCATAGCATCACCTTCCTTAGAGTTCTGCATCTTCATAACACCTGTCTGATGGTAGCAGGGCCAGAGGTCTTACACTTTACAGATGAGAAAACTGAGACAGGAGGTGACCGGCCTAATGTCCTGTGGTTGGTATGAGGAAAAGGGGGGGCTCTACCTCCATGTCAGAGTAAATAACATGGATCCCAGCCCTGCTTGAGCCCAGAACCAACTTCAGGGCTTTCCAGAAGTATAGGCTCCTGACATGTGCAATATGCTCTAAGAAGCTGAACCCCAGATGATGCTGAAGACAAGCCGGTTGGGCAGCCACCATGCCAGGGGTCCCCTACTCCACAGGGTTCACATAGTAAGAAAGGAACAAAAGTCCAGGAGAGGCAATGACTGACACAAGGTCACACGGCAATTCTGTGCCAGAACTGGGACTTGAACCCATAGCACCTCCTGACATTCTCACACTCCCCTACGCTGTGCTGCCTCCACTGGCAATGCTGGCCCAGTCCCATGGGATAGGAGAAGAGGATGGGGACCTACCTGGCTGTCAGACATTTGGTAGAGATCCTTATAGGCCATGTAGACTTGGAAGGAATTGACGCCTGTTACAAGATAAAAGGAGACAGAATAACATGCTTGAGAATAAACAAGCATGACTTTTCAGTAAACCAAGGATCGCAGTGCAAAGCAGTAGACCCAGGAGAAAAGGTGCCATCAGAATTCAGTGGCACCTAACCCAGTCTGGAGCTGTTGGCTAGAGTCACAGAAGCTTCCAGGAGGTTACAACTAAGCTGAATTTGAAGGTGAAGGAGAGGAAGGAAAAGGGAGGGAAGAAGACGAGGAGACTCTCCAACTGAAAATGATAAGGAAGAAGAGTTACACAGTTCCTAGGAAGCATCCTGATGAGTGGGCTTTCCTTATCCCATTCTGTAAAAATTGTGGTACAATACATAGAACATAAAATTCCCCATCACAACCAGTTTAAACCGCCCAAGTCCATGGCATTTAGTACTCTCATAATGTTGTACACCTGTCACCTCTACCTAGCAAAGCATGTGCTTTAAAGAAAGGAGTGGCATGGTCAGAGTCCTCTGTGGCAAGAAGAACATCCTGGAAGCTGGGTGGAGGATGGCCATGCAGAAAGGCAAGGAGAAGTGGAGGCAGCTGGGAGGACACTGAAGGCACCCAGCAGATGTGTGGAGCTAGAATGAGTAGGACTGGGGCAGTAGGGGATGGGAGGGGTAGACATTTCCCTCATTCACCTTGAAGTTGTTTGAGGACAGAGACTATGTCTTGCATATTATTTTGTCTTGAACATCCATAACATGTAGTATGCAAGTAATATTTCCTGATGGACTCAGGAAATGTTTGGATAATCAAAAAAAAAAATGTAAGGCAAAAGTATTAAATGAGATTCAGATATTTTTACACTAAGTAATACTGACAACAAGCCAAAAAATATTTTTTTTGTAGACAACTATGGCAATAAAATTTTCCTTTCCCAAAAGATCAGAAGTTTTTTTAAAAAATTGTGTTTAGAAATTAACACATAATTATTGGTCTCTAATTAATCAAGTAGACTTAAAATAAATATAACAATTAATAGGTATTATAATTCCTTGTAAAGATAAACCTTTTATTCCTTAAATACAAAAGCCAAAACTCATTTATAGACACAGAACAAATATCAGTGGGAAACCAGGTAAAGCCATACTGAGAGGTAAATTCATAGCCTTAAAACTGTTTCATTATTTTTTAAAGGGCCAAGGAAGAATATATAAACCAAATAAACTTCCACAACAAGAAATTTTAAAAGAACAAAATGAAAATTCCCTAGGAATTAGATAATGAATTATGAAAAAAAAAAGAGGTAGAATTAATAAATATACCCTATAACTGGCTGCCAGGAAGGAGGGAACAGTATAAAGTCATCTTGAACTAGAAGTGAAAAGGAAAAATCATGATAGATTTGACTTGTTGTCAATGGAAACCTTCTGTAAGTTCATTTTTAAAAACTCAAAATAAAAAGCAAACAACCAACAGTATTAACATATCTGCAACAAATTTAACAAGGGATTTTTAAAAAAATCCTACTTAAAGAAAATCAATCAGTGGTTACTTTGAGGAGAAGGACAGAACTGTGATTGGAACAGGGCCCAAGAAAGAGCATGTAGGGATGGCTAGCAATTTTCCATTTCTTGCCTGAATTGGGTAACCTCATAATAATTCCTCAAGTCATACATTTGGTTTGTGTGGTTTTCTGTTATCTGTGTTCTATTTTATATTTAAAAGATTAAAATAAAAGCCAAGAAGCAAAAAACAACAAAGGCAAGCACTATAGTTAGACAGTTTTAAGAAAAAGCAAATAGCTAATAAAGATAAGATTTGGTCTTGTCTGCAATCAAAGTAATTAAAATTAAAACCTCCATATTATGCCATATTTTTAAAATCTGTCATCCAATGCTAGTGAATGTGCCTCAAAATAAGACACAAATTGGCACAATTTGCAATTGCTTAGAAAACAAATTCAGCAATACATATCAAGAGTTATAAATGTTTTCAGATTTTTGGTCTGATAATTCTACTACCAGCAATAGAGCCCCAGGAAATGCAACAGGCCCTGACAGTCATAAAAACCTCTCAGATTCACAAAGGCAATCATCACACCTCACTTCCAAGGAGGTTCCATGGAACACCAGTTCCAAAGGATTGTAGGAAACACTCACTGGGTTGTCTACCTGTCGGGAAGCTGAGACAGTCCAGGAGTTAGAGGGTGTGTTGAGCTAGGCTGATGCCACGGCACACTAGCTTGGGTAACAGAGACTCTGTCTCCAAAAATAATAGCAATACCCTTCAGTTTTCATAACTTTCGTAACTTTTCTAGCAACTTCCCTCTTCTCCATCTACCTAGTGACCTTGGAAACAGGCATGTTCATACAATGTGACCACGGACCACTGTCCAGGGCTGGCCCCTGACAGACGTTAAGCTGAACCAGGATGAGGAACCGAGTCCAAGAGATTCCAACGAACCCATGGCTGATCTCTAAAGCAGAGATGGACACCCAGAAACAAGGTGAGCTGTGGCATCCCATCACAAGGACCAATGCAGTAGAGAAGACAGGCTTAGGGTAAGAGAACTGAGCTGGCTCAGAGAGAAAAACAGATGAGTGTGGGTGAAGAGACCCACGTGGGAGCTTAGATACACATCTCTGTTGCTAATGCAAATCTGGTTCCTTTGGCTTCGCCCAGTTCTGGAGGGACTGTGTGGTTTGCAGTCAAGCACAAGGATGCTGACAGCTATACTGGATGGATATACATTAACACAAAATTTACCATCTTAAGGTTTTTTTGGTTTCTTTTGAGACAGACTCTCACTCTGCCGCCACCCTGAGGTTGAGTGCTGTGGCATCATCATAGCTCACAGCAACCTCAAATTCTTGGGCTCAAGCAATCCTCATGTCTTAGCTTCCCAAATAGTTGGAACTAAAGGTATCCACCACAATGCCTGGCTAATTTTTCTATTTTTAGTAGAGACTAGGTCTCATTCTTACTCAGGCTGGTCTCAAATTCCTGAGCTCAAACAATATGCCCAAATCGGCTTTCCAGAGAGCTAGGATTACAGGCATGAGCCACCACGCCAGGCTCATCTTAACCATATTTAAGTGTACAGATAAGCAGTAAGAGCATTAAGTAACCAGACTTTTTCATTTTGCAAAACTGAAAAGTCTGTCCTCATTAAATGCTAACTCCCCAACCCCTAACAACCACCATTCAACTTTCTGTCTCTATGAAGTTGACCTCTCTAGGTATCTCACATAAATGGAATCATTTAACATTTGTCCTTTGTCATTGGCTTATTTCACTTAGTATAGTGCCCTCCGTGTGTTCATCCTCATGGTAGCAAGTCTAAGACTTTCCTTCTTTTTAAAGACTGAATAATAAATATCCCATCGTATGTAGACGCCACACTTTGTTTATCTATTCACCTCTTGGTAGACACTAGGATTCCTCCATTCTTTGGCGATTGCAGACAATGCTACTGTGAGCATAAGTGTGCAGCCCCTGCTCTCAGCCCTGTGGGGTATGTACCCAGAAGTGGGATTGCTGGATCACAGGCAATTCTATCTTTCATTACTTGAGAAGCCACCCACTGCCTTCCACAGGAGCAGTGCACAAGGGCTCCATCCCCTCCTCTTGTTCTTTTATGGTTTGGTTTTTGTTTGTATAGTAATCACCCCAATGGATGTGAGATGGTATTCACTGTGCTGTTAACAGTTGCTGTTTCCAGCAGATTTCTTAGTGGTTTTTATTTTACACGGCAAAGGCTAATTAATGAAGAAATTAGTACCTAGAGGATGGTGCTGCAGTGGCCAAAACCTAAAATAGATACCACTCAGTTTGGGATTGACTGTTAAGTAGGTATGGGAAGAGAGGTGAGGAATCTGTTAGCAAAAGCTGGAAGACAGCAAATGAACTATTCACAGAGACTGTAAAATGGATGACTCATATTAGGTAGTAGCAAAATAATTAGAGAAAGTTATTTGTGGTAGCTTGGAAGAGAAATGTACCCAGTGAACTCGCAAATCCAGCTGAGATGATTTCCATGAATGCTGACAGAACCAGCTGGCTTCTGTAAGGTGTATTTGATGAGGTACAAGAATAAGAGATAAAAAAGGAATTGAGAGATGAAAAAGGAACTGAGAAAGAGGTAAAGAAGGAAGTGTTCAGCTTGCAAACATTATTTAGCAGACATATAGGAAGCTCATGATTAGCTGGATTGAAAAATAAAATTGTTTCTCATTTCAGCTCTTGACTACCTACAAAAAACCTCAAAGTAAAAAATAGCCCCAGAGAAAAGATCACATTAAGCATGCATCTGTAACTCTGCTATGACCTCAGGAAAAGCAAAGTTGGTGCCCACTAAAATCTCCTTAGCTAGACAGAAGAGCTTCTAGGAATCTTGAAGGCGTCCTCACAAAGTATACTGACAGTCCCCTAAAATACACGTGTCTCAAAGCAGTCTTCTCAGGAGGGTAGACTAGAGTCTGATACGTCGAAAACCCACAGGGATTGTTAAGTAAGTTGTACTGTCTCTGCCTGAAAGAGATAGTTCAAAATGAAGAGGAGCTTCTGGCCTGGCAACTTTCTAAGGGTGGGAAAATGTTGAGGAAGTTACTTAGCTCCAAATAAGGGCCTTTGGGGAGGAGAAAAGGAAACTAAGTCTCAAAATGTCAAACCAAGAGCTCAGAGAATGGAACCTGAGCTGTATAAAACAATGGCCTAGTGCAGGACGCTTTGGGGTAAAGAAGTAGATTAGCAAATGTTTCAGGTTTTTGGGGCCACATACAGTCTCTAATACATTGTTCTTTGCTGGTTTTGTTTGTTTCATTTCTTAAAGGCTTTAAGAATTTTTTTTTAAGAACATTTCTTAGATCAAAGGCAATGAACAAACAAGCCACAGGCCAGATTTGGCTCATAGCTGTATGTTGGAGAGTGCCAATCCCTGAACTTGGTTGGGCACTGCTCCCAGAGAGAAAGACAGGGCTTGATGAGGAAGCATCCTTACTTCCCGAGTAGTGGATCTGGTGACGCGTGCCCAGCTATCTTCCAGAGCTGTTAGGGAGTCAGGACTAGGCACCACCCATCTTCTCTCCTTTTAGATGAGAGTGTTTACTGCGGTTATCCCGTCGCTGTCCCACAATGAACCGGAAAAGTGGCAGCCCAGCCAGCTCAGCCGAGTGGGGCTTGGGGACCTGCCACCTCTGTCTTGATGGCAGCAGCCAGCAGAGGAACCAGCAGGTTGGAGCAAGCGGTGGGGAGCTTCCCTCCCCCTACCAGAGGCTCTAGTAGAGCAGCGCTAGAAGACTTGTTGGCTCTGCCTTGGTGACAGCTGGCACAGAAACCAGCAGGCTGGAGTAACAAAACCAGAGGCTCCAGTAACAAAAAAGATGGGCAGATCAGGGGAAAACACTGGCGATTCCTCCAGTGCATCCCTGATTGGTCCATTTTCAATCCTGCTCCTGACTGGTCTATTTTATAGACCAATCAGCTAAGCTCTCAGCTCATTGGATAACTGCCCCTATATAAACCGCTGAGCAGAGAGCCTAGGGGGCAGATCGTCACTGACCTGAGAGAGAGAGAGAGAGCAGAAGAGCAAGACTTCAGCAGATCATCTCAGACCACTGAAGGAGAAAGAACAGAAGAGGAAGAGTTGTAACACTTGGATCCTGTTCTGCAAGGAAGTTTGGCTCTTTGTAAGAGCTGTAACACTCACATCCTGCTCTACAAGGAGGTTTGGCTCTTTGTAAGAGCTGTGACACTATGAAACCTATCTTATCCTGTTCTGCAAGGTTTGGCTCTTTGTAAGAGCTATAATCATACCTCTGTAAATAAAACCTAACTACTTCCATCCTGTGGTCCATCGATTCATTGAGACCAAGAGCCTGGAAATCTAAAGTCAAAAATCTGGTATCAGCATCAATATTAGCTGCATGTAGTAAGCGCACATCACTTAAAACCTCTTTAGTTCAGGTTGGGATCAGGAGAGGCCATGACCTGTGCCCTATGTCATTTGTGTCCTATGTCAATGCTGATAATGTGACACTAGACTTAGAACATTATGCTGTAATTGGACAAAGCTTTTACATTGAAGGGAGAAAGTGAGTATTCTGCACGTGGAAGGAATACAAGAGTGAGACCTGGTCTCTACTAAAAATAGAAAAATTAGCCAGGCATTGTGGTGGGTACCTGTAGTTCCCTAAGTATTTGTGGCTAGAATGAAGCACTCTAGTACATTAAAACGGTCGCATACTCTTTGAGGTTCCTCCTGCCAAGAAATGCAGACTTTCTTCCCCAACTCTTGAACCTGGGCTGGATTTGGCCAATAGGATGCAATTGAAATGAGGTGTATGAGTTCCAAGCTTAAGCCTCAAGAGGTCTTTCTGCTTCTGGGTTCACCACTACAGGAAGAAGTCCCACAGAGCCACTGGAGGATAAAAAAGGCCATTCTCTGAGTGCCTCCTCACTACCACCAGCCATCCTAGCTAAGGCCCAGATGTCACAATGAGCCCTCAAGTGAGCCTTGCCAAACCTGCCAACCAACAGGATGCTGTTATCGTGGCAGGCAGCGAAGGCCAGCTCATACACAAGGCAGTGTGATAAAGCAACAGGGAGAGTTCTGGAAGAAAGATCCAGAAGTCCAGGTGAAAAAGGAAATAGTATCCTTCATATATCGCTTTGCACTACTGTTCTAGAAAAACAACCAAGGGCCTTTCCTGCAGGAGCACACGGCCAGTGTGAGCTCCTTTCCTCTTCACTGCAGCATGCTTTTGCTCCACTTTCAGTGGTTTATAAATTAAAGCTTCTATTTTGAGACTAAAGTGCTGCTGACATCCAACAAAACCCATAATTATTATTATTAATAAGGTTGGGGCCTATGGCTGAGCCATCATGGGGCTCATTACAATAAATCCCACCCTGAGGGGTAGTCGTTCTCTGCCTAGTCCACATAGAGCCTTGGAACTAGCCTAGAATAATTTTCTCTTGTACCTGGAGATTGCTAAAATAAGTCAAGAATTGAGTGGTCTACAGATAAATTTGAGCACCTGATATCAGATCTCACATTGCCAGGGCTGAGCTTGTCCTTGAAAAAGGCAATAGGGACCTGTTGGTTCAGCAGCCTATATACACCATCAGACCACCCAGCAGCAGGAAGGCTGGGGCTGGGTGGCCACTTGGGACAGTGTGGAGCTACGTCCTATGCAAGGGCTCCTGGCAAAGCAACACCAAGTAGGCTGCGGTCCAGCTGAGCCTCACCTGCCAGGCCTGTGCCCTGATGGGGGTTGGTGTGTGTCCTTCAACCTGACCTACACAGGGAAGGCGCCTGTTTACAGATCCCACAGATACCAACGGTGACCCTGCAGCCCTGCCAGGGAGAGCTGAGTGCAGGCCTGGGTGCTGTCTGTCACTGAATAAGTTATTGCACCTCTCTGTGTTTCAATTTCCCCATCTCTGAAAAGAGGGCTTTGTCCTGAACATGTGCTAAGTTGGCTTCCCACCTCCCAAAATGTCCTGGGCTTGATTTCATGGTAGAATCAGGATGACCATCGAGGTTTCTGAGCAAGCCCTTCTGACTTAGAGATGAACGTGCACTGGGCATGCTGCTCCTTCCCCCCTTTCTTCTCTTTTCCTTTTCTAACTTCCTTACTCATGTCCTAAACATTCACCGACAGCTTACTCTGTGCAGACAACAGGAAGGGTACGGAAGGGACTAAGGGAGCCCGCCCTGGTGCAGTGGCTCAGGCCTGTGCAGACCGTCCCCAGATTATGAACAAGATCCATTCCGTAGGTTTGTTCTTAAGTTGAATGTATATGTAAGTTGGAATAAGTACACTTACCTATTGCCTATAATAGCCTCCATAAGTACAAATCATACATAAGTCAGATATTTGTAACTCAGGGATTGTTTGTAATCCTAACATTTTGGGAGGCTGAGGCAAGAGGATTTCTTGAGGCCAGAAATTTGAGATCAGCCTGAACAAAAAGCGAGACCCCCAATCTCTATAAAAAATGAGCCAGGTGTGGTGGTGTGTACCTGTAGTCCCAGGTCCTTGGGAGACTGAGGCATGAGGATTGCTTGAGCCCAGGCGTTTGAGGTTGCAGTGAGCTATGATGACATCACTGCACTCTAGTTAAAAGAGCATCTTTCAGGAAATCAATCAGCTGGTCTTTGTTGTATGTCTCTGGCGTGCAGGTGCTGGCCATACCATCGTGAGTCAGACTAAAAGTCCCTGCCCTCTGGGATGGGTTAGGGACATCAGCAAACAACCCAGTATCATAAACCCTCTGTTAACAGAAGTGCAGAAGGCTTAAACCTGGACAGGCTCATCAAAGAAGGCTACCAAGAACAGTGTAGCTTAGCCACAAACAAGAATCACTAAGAAAAGGCAGAGAGAATGTTCCAGAAGGGGAATGGCACTCACACAGTCCTGAGAGTCAGATGGGAAACCAGGAGGCACAGGATGGCTGGGGTGCTGGGCACCCCTGGCATGAGTGGGTTTGGAGAGGTAGACAGGGCCCTGGGAAGCCAGGTGGGCAAGCTGGGGTTCATCCGCAGATAATGTGAGCCTGCTGTGAGCATCTAGGCTGATGGCTTTTTCAAAATCTCACATTTACGCTCAGTGCCTGTGGCTCAAGCGGCTAAGGTACCAGCCACATACACCTGAGCTGGCGGGTTCAAATCCAGCCCAGGCCCACAGAACAACAATGACGGCTGCAACCAAAAAATAGCCGGACGCTGTGGCGGGCACCTGTGGTCCCAGCTACTTGGGAGGCTGAGATAAGAGAATCACTCAAGCCCAGGAGTTGGAGGTTATTGTGAGCTGTGATGTCACAGTACTCTACCCAGGGTGACAGCTTGAGGCTCTGTCTCAAAAAAAAAAAAAAAAAATTAAAATCCCACCTTTAAAAGATAAGAAGCGCTGACAAAGATGTGGAGAAAAGGGAAACGCTGGTGGAAATGTAAATCAGCATAGCCATTGTGGACAGTGCGGCAGGTCCTCAAAATTTCCAAATAGAACTGCCGTGTGATACAGCAATCCTATGATGGGCAGATGCCTAAAGAGCTGACGGCAGCATGCTGGAGAGATGCCCACACTGCCCGGGTCACTGGAGAGACTCCCGCACTGCCCGGGTCACTGGAGAGACTCCCGCACTGCCCGGGTCACTGGAGAGACTCCCACACTGCCGGGGCCACTGCAGCACTTTTCACAACAGCCACTTTGTGGAGTCAACCTACATGCCCACCGATGAACAATGGATTAAAAATGTAGTATATCAGCTTAGAAAGCCATCAGCTTAGATGCTCAAAATGGAATGCCATTCTGCTTTTTTAAAAAAAGAAAAGCCTGGCCAGGCACAGTGACTCGCGCCTGTCATCCGAGCACTCCGGGAAGCTGAGGTGGGAGAGTCCCTTGAGCTCAAAGAGTTCCAGACCAGCCTGGGCAAGAGTGAGACCCCGTCTCTACTAAAAACAGAAAAACTAGCAAGGCCTTGCTGCACATGCCTGTAGCCCCAGCTACTCAGGAAGCTGAAGCAAGAGGATGGCTTGAGGCCAAGAGATTGTAATTGCTGTCAGCTATGACACCACAGCCCTCCACCCTGGAGGACAGAGTGAGACTCTGTCTCAAAAAAAAGGAAATCTTGTCATTCACAACAACAAGGATGAAGCGGGAGAGCACTACCTGAGTGAAATAAGCCAGGCACAGGAAGACAAATGTGACACGACCTCACTCGTGTGTGGAACCGAGAAAAGCTGACCACACAGAAGCAGGGGCTGGGAAGGTGGTTCCTAGAGCCTGGGGCAGAGGGAGGCAGGGAGATGCTGATCCGGGGTGCAGTGACACAGGACGCATAAGTGCTGGAGACCCACTGTACAGCGTGGTGGAAGAGTTACTGTGAGAACACAGAATGTTAAGTACAGGAGGTGGTGGGTATGTCACACAGCTTGATCCCATCATTCTCAGTGTCCCCACATACCAAAGCATCACACCATACACTGCAAATATATACAGATTTAGTCAAGTATACCTTAATACAAAAATAAGTATACTGCTGTGGCTGGAGCTGTGGCTGAGGCTGGGATCAGGGTGAGATGCAGTGAGGCCCAGAGCAGGGAGGGGCCCCAGCTGCCCGGGACGTGATGGGGAGGACCATGTGGCAGAGGAGGGAGGACGGAGATGTCAAGAAAGACCGTGGACACAGATCACGCACACAGCACCTGGGTGCTGCTAGAGCACAGGGCATCCAGGGCACCCCTCACTGACTGGGGGTTCTGGGGCAGCAGCAGAGTCTTCAGTAAGAAACACAGCTTCCCTGGGGCCTGGTGAGTCTGTGCCGCCCGTGGGCATCCCGAAAGTTGTGCGGTAACCTTCTGGGCTGGGCTGAGGATGAGGAAGGAAGCTGGGGAGTCTCAGGGAGGAGGCCGAGGGCAACCAGCAGAGTCAGGGTTATGGGGCAGGGCGTGTGAAGCGTGATCCCACCTGTGTGTCCTTGGGGCCTGCAGGAGCGCTGGGGGAAAGGCCCGTCTGAGAAAGTGATGCTGGAATTGAAGGATGAGAAGGCAGTAGTGGGCCTGGGCACCCTGATAACAAATTTTTTTTATAATCCATGCACTCAATCAGAGACACAGGACCAGGTGGTGGGAAGAAAAAGGCAAGAACAGCAGCTCTGGGAAGGGGTCAGCCTCTCCCGAGGACCAGGGGATCGCTCACCTTGTTCCTCGGTGCTAGAAGAGGGTCCGTCCCTTCACTAGCCACCCTCCCTGTCCCACCTGCCCCACCCAGGACAGAGGGTTCAGGCCTCCTGGGGTTGCCTTCAAGGGATAAGTGTAGAGCTTATGAACTCTCTTTGGGGGACAGGAGGTTGATTTTTCTTTGTGCCATTCCCAAGCCCTGACACAGGGGCCACAGGCCTCAGGTGGTCAGTTCAGAGCAGCCCTAGGCACTTGTCTAGTGGAGGGTTCCAATCCTGCTGGGGAGTGGAGGTCCCCAGCCTGGGCCCCAGCTGGAGTCAGTAACTCAGCACCCACAGAACCTCAAGAAAAATAACTTCCACCACGCTCTGTCTTCCTCCAGGGGTTGCTGCAACAACAGAGTAGCCTGGGGTGTAGCACAGGAGCCATAGCACTGAATTCAGACCGTGGGGCTCACAACTGACACCAACACCAGGGTCCCAAAGCTGCGGAGAAGAGGTTGTGAGTCTCAGAGAGCCGGGTAAGGTGATTTGTCCGGGGGTCACACAGCCAGGAAGCGGAAGAGGCAGGGTCTGTACCCAGCCAGCCGGGTTGCTGGGATCTTCCCACATCTCACTGCTTCCTGGAAGGCGTGTGACAGGCAGGAGGTTGCCTGACTGCACATGTGTGCATGCATTAGAGACAGACAGAGAGGAAGTCAGTTTTAGAAGATGGAATGGAGTCAGAGATAGCCAGTGGCCTAAGCTCCTGGTCTGAGTTAGTGGGGTAGGCTGGGGCTCATCCCCCACTCAAACTGTGCCCCCATATAGAGGGCAGGGGCACCCAGGGTCCACCTCGAGCTGTTTGCTCTACAGAGACGGTGGCACCGGCAAGCTTAGATGTCTTCATACAAATGTCCCACCACACTGTCTGAAATGACAGAGGATGGGTATCAGCCACGGCAGATGCCCGATAAGCTCCAAGAACACCCCTTCAGGAAGGAAAGGTCCATCCCCCCCGCCCCAGCTTCCTGGAGAGCTGCGGACAGAGGGACCTCAGCTGTGAGTCCTGTCTGGACTACTTTGGGGAAGGGAGCTGACTGGCTTGAGGTCACATACCTCCCTGAGGGCCCACACACAGTGCCCTACAACTCAGGATATAAAAGTCCTGACCCCCTTGCCCTCCACTGGGATATATCTGAAGGCCCCTCCAGGATTCAGGGTATCCTGTGGCCAGACCACTTCCTTTAATTCTCTCACAGAGACTGATACAGAGTCCTCTCTATAGGAGGCAGAAACACAGCCCCTACAGCTGGATCCCGAGGACACACCTCTAAGGTGACTTTGCAGGTATCCCTCGATTGACGATCCTGAGAGGCGGAGCTCATCCTGGATTATCCAGATGGGCCAATGTCATCAGCGTTCTTAGACATGGGGGGGCAGGAGATGAGGTGACTAGGACACAGTGGGGTGCAGTCCAGGGCCCAGGAGCCTGAGAAAGCAGGGAAAGGCTCTCCTGACGTCTAGATTTTAGCCCTGCACGACCCACTGCAATTTCTAACCTCAAAAACTGTAAGATAATAAATTAGTGCTGTTTAAACCACCAGGTTTGTGGGGCTTTGTTACGGCAGTAGGAGAAATCTAATATACGCTCTCTTCCTACAGGCAGTCTCTGCCCCAGACCTCACTTTCCTGAGAGACCTCGTGACACAGTGTTTTAAATTTCACTGAGCAGGGGTAGATCAATACACACCTCCTTAAGATGGAATAGTCTGGAGGTCTTACGGCAAATGGGTACGTGCTGACACAGAACCATAATGAAAACAATAACTTACAGCACTGTGTCCTTACCATGGGCGGGCACTGCTCTAAGTACTTTATGGATATTCTCTCATTTGATCTGCAAAACAACCTTTGTGTTACCTCCATTTTCCAGATGGAGAAACTGAGGCACAGAGAGGGTGAGTGCTCGGCCCAGGGGGACACAGAGACGAAGTGGAGGGACCTGGCTATCCATGACATTTCCTAGGATGGAAAAAGGCATACTGCAGAATATTATCCAATAACAGTTCCATTTATGTAAAAATTACGTCCGTGTGACGTAATTTTTATATACATATGCCAGAAGTGTATTACACACATGTCCAAAACGTTTATATATAAACACAGAATACCTGGAAAGACAAACACCAAAGTATCACTTTTTACTTTAGGTGCTTCCATATCGTTTCAATAAGGATGTACTAATTCCATTCTAAAACCTGTATCAATTCAGAGCATTTTATAACCTTGTTAGGCACTTACAACTCATATGCACCTAAAACCTTCATCAGGACTGTCTTTCCCTTCCGAGTTGCTAGTCAAGGGAAGCAGAGAGCTCTCTGCTCTCTTCAGGGGCAATGCGAGGCTATCAAGTATCAAAACCCCAACAGTGCTGCCACCCCAAGCCATGTCACCCTCACTCGATAGTCCCCAAATCCCAGCATTCCACCCTGACCCCTCTCCTGTCCACCTCCATAGTTAGGCTGTCCAACTACGTGAAGCCCATGGAGTAAAGAGTGCTCGGGACTTAACTGCGGAAGAGAAAAGCAAGATACAAATTGTCACTTCCCTTGGATTGGGACCCTGTGTGTTCCCAATTGCAATGGAAGTTTAATGCCTTCCTGACAGAGCTTAAACAAACACACGAGGATTCAAATTGGCCCAAAAGACCCAAAATATTGAACGTAATTAGTAATTGAAGAACTACAATGAAAACAAGAATGACGGAACATCTTTCACCCATGGAATTAGCAAGGACTTCACAGAAGCGATAGCATGCAGTGGTGTAAACACACAGGGCTGGGGATTCTGACTTGGGACCTGTGGGCCTGCGGGTGGATGCTTCTTTCAGGAAATCAATTTCACAATAAGTGCTATGATCTTGAAAAATGCTAAAACTTTTGACTTCCTAATTCCTTTTCAGGAAATCTAAAAAAATGATTAGATATGCAAACAAACATTTATATACAAAGATGTTCATTATAACACGATTTATAATGAAACGGAAAACCTAAACGCCCTCAAGAAAGAACATACTTAAGCAAATTAACTATTATGTTGCATATTATGAGCCATTAAAGAGTTACTGATGAAGAGTAATGTTACTCATAAAACATTAAGTGAAGAAGGAAGGATTCCAAATAACAGCGATCACACAACCATCTAAGGAAAAAGCGTCTACAGAGATGGGCATGGAAGGCAATGATCTTTTACATGAAGGGAAAATTGCAACTGGGGATAGAACCAAAGGAAACAAATATTTTTTTCCTCCTCTCTGTTTTCTGGCTTTTCAAATATTGGGGATGACAGTGCTTTTATAATGAGAATAATATACAAATTCTTTTGAGACAGAGTCTCAGTCTGTCGCCCAGGCTAGACTGCCATGGTGTCATTCATAGCTCACAGCAACCTCAATCTCTTGGGTTCAAGTGATGCTCTTGCCTCAGCCTCCTGACTAGCTGGGACTATAGGCACCCACGACAATGCCCAGCTAGGTTTTCTATTTTTAGTAGAGATGGAGTCTCCCTCTTACTCAGGCTGGTCTCCAACTCCTGAGTTCAAGGGATCCTCCTCCTTGGTCTCCCAGAGTGCTAAGATTATAGGCATGAACCACTGCATCTGGCCAGCATATATACAGGGTGGACACAAAGTTCCTATGTAATTTAAAATAGTTTAACCTAGTTAAACCGCACACAAACTTTATGTCCAACCTGTATTTTAAAAACTGCAAACACACCCTCGCTCTCCTGGAAGTGCCTCCATCTCAGGCTACCTCCTTGAGCTCCCAACTGCCCCTGTTTGGACTGGTTGCTCATGCCCTGACTCACTCTGCTCTGTTGTTCTTTGCTTCCGTCATGTCTTCTGTTCAGCTCACTTCCATTCAACATAACACACACGGCAAAGTGTCTATGCTGTACAGAGACAGCTGGTGTGAACCCAGACCCAGGGGACAAGGTGGGAGGCAGAGTCATACAGACACAGACAACCCCTCATCCCCGCCCCCATGCTGGAATAGAGCTCAGGGTTTAAAGGAAGAGCCCGCCAACCAACCAACATCCCACAATCCAAGAACAATGGAGAAGAAGAAGAAGAAGTGCCCCACAGGGGCCCCAGTGCCTGGCTTTGATATTCAAGGAGTGCAGCAACTCCCACTGGGGAGTGGGAGAAGGTGCCGGCTGAGCTGTCCCTGGATGAGAGCAGCACTCAGCAGGCAGAGGGGGAAGGACACTGCTGGCGGGGAGACTGACAGGGCGAAGGCATGGTGATGTAGCAGGTGTCAGGAATGGCAGAGAGGACAGCAAGTACCCAGGACAGGTCATAGTAGAGAAAGAAAAGTGAGGCCAAGTTGGCGAGGGCCTTGCACCGCCAGGCTACAGAACCCCTGCCTACTTCAGTGACCAAGGGACACCTCCAGGAGGCTTAAAGAGGAGACAGAGTCAGCAAGAGAGTAGCCTTTTCTTCACTGTTTGGGGTGGGGCCCAGCACATAGCCGTTTAGAGCAAGTGCAGATAAAGGGAGTTTTCACCACACATGATCCTTGGATCTACCCAAGAACCAGGGACTCCAGGCCTCTTCCTGGGGTTGTAACTGACCTTTGTCTTGAACCAGCATCTCCAGCTCCTCCCGAACGCCATCGTACCAGCTTGTGATGTCCACGTGGAGGGAGTAGTCACAGCAGGATTTGGTGTCAGCTGCTTCGTGCCACTTCTCGAAGGAGGTCAGCAGGCTGGACCCAGGATCGGGAACAACATGGTCAACTGGGGCAGAGAAATGCAAGTCAGGATGCTTAGGACCCAAGTGCCCCAGCAGCAGCCATGTCACCACCACTGCTGCCCACACTGTCACCATCACTGTCCTTTCCATCATCACTTCCATCATTGTTGTCACACTGCCATCACCATCACTAACCATAACCATCAGTAGCAATGTCATCTCCACCATCTTCAGCCTTCACCAACACCAGTCACCACCCTGTCAGAAGCAGCAGCAGCGTCACTGTATGTCCAACACCGCCACTGAGGCTTTAAATAAATTATCCTGTTTATTCCTAACAACCATCCTGTGACATGAATATCAATATCCCCACTTTGCAGATGAAGAACTGAGGCTCAGACAGGGTAAGGCACTTGTTCAAGGCCATCACAACTAGTAGGCAAAGAAGATTCCCTGGACCTGCCAGATAATCCACCCCCTTCCCCACTGGTCCACACTCCCTCCCTTGGCCCTGAATGTCAAGATGAAAAGAACCTTAGAGACTAAACAAGTTACCTTTAACATCTGTTTTTCAAAAAAATCTTAAATGTAATGTAGATCAGAAAGCGGAGCCTCCTGTCCTCTCCACCTCCCTTACTTCACACGGCCCTGCAGTCATCATCGCCCTGCACACACCCCTCACAGCCAGGCATCATGAAGAGCAGTCTCCACTCCCTCCTCCCTCCCACTCCTCCACCCACCTGCAGCGTCAGCCTTTGCTAACGTGACCCTCAGGTCTCCAGGTCTGACGGAAGCGTGCCGTCCTCACTCTCTTGGCCTCTGCCAGCATACGGAGTCATTCTTTCCTTCCCCAAACTCACTCCTTTATGGCATCCACAGCCACACCACTGTCTAGATGTTTCTGGCTTCTGTCCTACCTCCCTGGCTGCTGCTTCTCGATGTTTTTGAGCATGCTGTATCCTCTACTTGTCCACCAAGTGACTGGACCCCTTAAGCCTCGGTCCTGGAACTTTTCCTTCCTTGTACCTGCTCATTAAAATGGGCCACTTCCTCTGAGCTATACAACTCTGAATCCAGTCATGCCCTCGACCTCTCCACTGGGATGACTCAAAAGTTCCTCAAAATTAAAATGTTCAGAACCTCATCCAATGATGTCCCCTCCCCAATGGCACTTGCAAACCTGCCCCTCACTATCACCACCTGACAGCTCTACAAGCCACCAGCCACAGGTCAGCCTTGGTGCTTCCTTTCTCTCACCTCCCGCCACCCAATCCACCACCAAGTCCTGTGGACATGCCCCCTGCATGCCCTTGGAGCTGTCTACTCTTCTCACTCCACAGTGTTGAGTGTTGTGTCTACCCCTCACGTCTCAGATGAACTGCACAATCACCTCCCCACTAGTCCAGCCACATCCCATCTGGGATACTCTATCCTTGTCTCTTCAAACTTCAGAACACATCACAGCACTTCTTGCTTAAAATCCTCCAACGGCTGCCCATTGCCCATATAGAAAGAGCAAAGCCCAGTATCATCCCCATCCCATCTTCCAGTCTCAGATGACAAGATTCCACCCTCAGTTTCTGCACCTCACCCATGGGCCTTCTTGCAGCCTCTTGGCCACAGGGCCTTTGCACATGCTGCCCCGCCCAGCACCCTGCTCTTCTCCATCCTCTTTACCCAGTTAATTCTGACTCACTCAGGTCCCTGCACTGATGTTGCTTCTTCAGAGTCTTCCCTGAGTCCTTGACCTGCTATTCAAAGCACTACACACTTTTCTTTTACAGCACTAGTCACACTTTACAGTCCTATGTGTGAATGTCAGGGACTCCCTGTGAGACTCCATGCCCCGGAAAATCAGCATCATTTTTGCTTTTGTTCACCTGGCACAAAAGCCGAGTGGTGCTGCCTGGGAGAGCATGACTTTCAGTCAACACCTGCTGAATGAAGAGATGAAATGGGGCCCACATCAGACCACTGTCTGTGGTCCTTGTGGTTCTTTCATAGGCTCTTGGTGTTGCTGAAACACACATTGAAAACCGCCCTTCTGAGGTAGAGAGGTGAGGCTACAGCAGGCCTCCCCAGGGCTCACAGATGAGGAAGGATAAGGAGCAAGCAGAAAGCCCAGGGACCCTGGCTCCTTTCTCAGGCTTTGTCCCCTCCCCTGTGCAGGTACCCTGAGCCTGGAACACGCATCTCCACTTCTCAAAGCATTAGGTGCCACACGCTGCACTTAGGAGTCTCACATCTGTCTCTAAACAATGCTGGGGGCTTCATAGCACAGAACCCATGTTACAGGTGCACAAAGTTGAGGCTCAGAGAGGCTGAGTGCTGACCAGGGCTCAGATTCAAATCCCAGCAGCTGGGACCCACATCCAAATCTACCCAGGTCTCAAGCCTATGTTCCTCCCACCTTTCCAGCCAGAAACAGATCCAACAGCAGACCTTCGGAAGAGGGATCAGAAGCCAAGCCATACCCTCTTGGCTCAGGGGCCTGACCAGCTCACAAGCCATCTACAGCTCGACAGCCCAACACTCAGAAAAATATCTGCATGTGGCTGGAGCCTGTAGTCCCAGCTACTTAAGGAGACTGAGGCAAGAGAATCACTTAAGCCCAAGAGTTTAAGGTTGCTGTGACCTGTGATGCCACAGCACTCTACCAAGAATGGCAAAGTGAGACTCGGTCTAAAAAAAACAGAAGAAGATGATCTGTAATCAACTATTGCTATTTCAATAAAATCATTTATTGAAATGGAATCCAAGCAAAAAAACAGCTATTCAAACAAAACACAAATGATAACCAGGCTGCATGGGGCAGCAGAGGGAGTCTGACCACTGACCACGGTGGTAGAAGATTATCGTGTCCACCATTTTTCCTTCCTTCCCAAGTCCACCAGGGTTCACGGAGATAGTATATACTCCCTGTGACTTTGGGCTTGGCCATGTGACTGTGGCCAACCAAAGGAAGGTGGAGGTTACAGCATGAAAGTGAGGAGATGAGAGAATGAGAGCAGGAGCAAGTTTCAGCCAGGCCTCCTGTACTCTGCCACTCACCAGAACAGAATAGCTGGGGAGTCACTGGTGCCAGAAAAGGAGATCCATGGTACCCCAAATCCAATAGCTGGGCAGAGCCACTCCAGCCCCAGCCCCACCATGCAGATCCCAGAAAGAGGAAAACAAGTGTTGCTTGAGATCTGGGAGCTGTTTGTTACACAGCGTTATCACAGTATCACCACAGCACCATGGACTAATATAACCCCTTCTAAGTGTGGCACCTTGGGCCAGTGACTTCACCTCTCTGAGCATCTATTTCCTCATCTCTCGTAATACCTATGTCACTGGTTCCAAAACGTTAGCCATCTTCACATCACATTGCAGCACTGTTTCTTTGCTTTATCTCCCTGTAATCTACACCTTCTTTACTCAATACTTTAGCTTAAATCAATTCCATTTCTAAACTCTAAACACAACTTTAGTTTCCTCCTGAGCCAGGTGCCCAGGAATATCCAGCACTTGTGAGGATGCTGGTGATGAAGAAGAGTACTCATAGCTAGGTCCCTGGGGCGGGGGATGGCGCCACTCACTGATCATCGTGGTCCCGCCCGCCAGCGCAGCCTTGGTCCCTTGGAAGAAGTCGTCAGCTGCAGTCATCCCCTGGCAGGGCTTCTGCAGGTATGTGTTGACATCAATACCTCCAGGAATGACCATCCGCCCATTGGCCTCCACAATCTTCACTCCACCAGGAACAATTAAGTTCTCTCCTATTTGTCTGGAGGCAAACAACAGAGACGGCTTTGGGTTCTTGAAAGAAAAATGGAATGAGCTGTCACATATGTCACTTCGGTTCCATGTGATAAACATTTCTGAGCCAGCCCTTCTGTAGAGAGAGATAACCAGGCAGAGCCCCTGCCCTTGGGGGTAGTGGTCAGGGTGGGGGTTCACAGTCTAATGGGGAGGAATAACATGTGAGTAAAATGCTAGTGCTAGGGAGCACACAGTAGGTGGCTTCACCCAGCCTGGTTAATCTGGGAAGGCTTCCAAGGGGAGGAACTGACAGAGCTGAATCTAACCAAGGTGAGACCAGCATGTACCAAGTGGCAAAGCATTGTCTGAGTAGCCCGACATACTTTGGACTATGTAGAATCACAGACGGTTCTAATTAGAGCCTGTGACTCAGTCACCATGCTGGGGAGGTTCAACAAGTACTCTAATTAGGGGCCCGTTCCTCTCTAATATCCATCTTTCAACCCTGTGAGGTAGGAGGTATTGCACAAACAAAGGATAACAGAGCTCAGAGAGGTGTGGTGACTTGTCTGAGGTCACTCATGGAGTCAGTGATGGGCCCAGATTCAAGCCCAGGTCTTCCCAAGTCTAACATCAGGGCTCTTCCCACCAGGCTGGTGTTCCCCAGTTCCTTACATGGGATCAGCAAATTCCCTCCAAACTAGGAGTCAACTACATAGGACACCTCTATGGATCAGGAAGACCCAGTGATGGGTGCTCAATACCATGCGTGGAAGGGGAGGAGGGGGAGACAGCCAGCTCAGCTCAGTGAACTAGCACCCCCACCACCCCTGGCTTAGAATCAGCCCTGTGACTAGCATTTGATTCACTGATGCTTACTGAATTGGAGAGAAGACTCAATGACTCATAATTCCATGAATCACAGTAGCTGAAGAGTTTTTAGGAAAGCTTGCCAACTGGCCACAAAATTAAAGGATTCTTGGGGCTTAACGAAAATGAAAGAAAACAATTGTGCCCCCACATGCCAGGTGGTTCCTAAGGTCAGCATAGGGGGTCTGCAGGCTCTGTGTGTCAAAGCTACACTCTCAGCCAGCAGGATTCCTGCTCAGAGTGACCCCGGGGCCTCCTGCAAAGCCCTTGGTGCAGATACACACTCAGCCTCCCCAGTCCCCTGGGAAGAGGAGGGGCCCAACCACGCAGAGCAGCTCAGCAATGGGGCTCAGACACAAAGGAGTTTCTGACTAAGAGGAGCCACAAACACTGAGACTTGGGGATACTGCATATTTCCTGCCTTGCATCATGCACACAGCAGGCACTTAAGAAGTGCAGTTCGGCTGATGGTTTCTCATTCCATCTGTATACCCCTGAGGACCGTAGAGCCCTGTTGCGGGGCCAGCCTGGGACAGACGCGAGTGGAAGTGCTCGACTGAGACTATAGGCAGCGTATGGCTTATGGGAGTGAGCGGTGACCCCAGGCAGCGTGTGGCTCGTGGAGTGAGCGGTGACTCCAGACACGGTTCTCAGCTTTGTTTGCCCTTCATGGCTCAGCACCCCAGAGGCCCCTGCATAAAGGGGTGGTCCCCTGAGCTGTTTTCTCCACAGCTAAGCAGCAGTTGAGTTAGAAACTCTCATTTTTGAACACCCTTCACCACCCTCCCAACCCTCAAACTCCTTTTATCCCCTTTCTGGCTCCAGGCTGTCTATCTGCGACTGACCCCAACGTCCTCCCCACCTGACAGTCCAGATCCATCTATTTATACCTTTCCTAATCAGTACTCCTCAGCACCTCCTCCATCCCAAGAAGGGTGCAGGGCCCCTGGGCAAGATGGCCCATGAGGTAAGGTCCCTGGAGGAGAGGGCAGGCTGGAGGGACAGAGGGATGCACCCCTCACCATCTCGGGGTCAGGGAAGTCTTCCTGGAGGAAGAATCACATGAGCGAGCCCCAGAGGGACACGCAAGAGGGAAGGAGAAGGCAGAACGTGGGGGGTGCACTCCAGGGAGAGCTCTTATGGGCACAAGGTTCCCAGGGGAGCAGCCTATCAGATACTGGGAGCCCACACAAGCCACGAGAGAGCAGGGAATGAAGCTGGAGGGGGGAGCTGGGCTTGAAGTCGTCAAGGCCTCTGATACAATTTGGATGCTTGGACCCTCCAAATGGCATGCTGAAATTTGAGCCCCAGTGTCAGAGGTGGGACCTGGCGGGAGGGGTTTGGGTCATGGTGGGGAGGACCCTCAGAACAGTCTGGGAGTAATGAGTGATTTCTGTGCTCCATGAGTCACCAGCAGAGCTGCCTAGTAAGGAGCCGGCACCTTTTGCCCCCTCCCTTGCTCCCTCCTTCTCATGTGCCAGCCGTGCCTCATCTTCCCCCGTGAGTGGAGGCTCCCTACAGCCTTCCCAGGAGCAGATGCCAGTGCCCTGCTTCCTGCACAGCCTGCAGAACCATAAGCCAAATTCACCTCTTTCTTTACAGGTTACCCAGCCTCAGGTACTTCCTTTATGGCAATGCAAGTAGACTTGAGACAGCCTGGGACTAGGGCTGGGGTTGGGCAGACGGGAGGCAGGGAGGGCCCCACTGTCCCGGCCAACCCTCTTTACTGGGTGCTTTGCAAACGTGGCCTCTTCTAATGCTCCCAGTAATCCACAGCCTCCTCTCGCCATGTTCCTCTCCTCGTCCTTCTCCTCTTCCTCATCCGTTAAGCCTATGTGGGCCCCGGGATGATGCTGTCAGCAGGACCCATCTCTGTCTGACCTTCACCGCTCTGATTCACCTCTGACTTTCCTTCCTGTGCCACCACCCACGCTTGAGCCTGAGACAGTGTCCTCCTCTCTTCCTCCAGATCCCAGGGGAAGAGGCTGAGCTGCAAGTGAATCCAGGGCATTCTTCACACTCCCAGAAAGAGAACCTCATTGCTCCACTGCAGACCAAATTCATGTTGAAGTCCCAACACCCTACCCCATGACTGTCTTTGGAGATGGGACCTCTAAGACAGTAATTAAGGTCAAATGAGGTCATAAGAGTGGGGCTCTAATCCACTAGAAGCCATCCTTTTAAGAGAGAGACACCAGGGCTGTGCATGCACAGAGGCACCATATGGACACACAGGGGAGAGGTGCTATCTGCAAACTACAGAGAGAGATCCCAGGAGAAACCAACCCCAATGGCACCTTGATCCAAGACGTGCAGCCTCCAGAAATGTGAGAAATAAGGTTCTGCTGTCTAAACGGCCCAGCTGTGGCATTCCCACGGCAGCCCAAGCACACTGAGACACCTGGGTTGTCATAAGTAGGGCTAAAAGGGAGCCAGCAGGAGGAAAGGAAAGGAAACACATCTTATCTTTCGTTGCCAAGGCTGGGTCTGGAAGCTACACATTCCTCCTGTCTCCTCTGATCCCCTCAACCCAACTCCAGAAACAATAAGCAGGTAGAAGATGAAACAGCTGTGAATTCAGTCAGCTGTTCTGGGGTAGAACTGGGGCCTTGTCCTAACTCACACCCTATAACGTGAGGCCAGCCCTAGGCAGCACTGGCCTGCTGCTTCCAGAACAATAAAACAGTGGTCAGCACCTGCACTTCACAGCCTGGGTGTGAGCATCACATGAGATGGGCTGCCGCCCTGCGTGGCAGAGTGCCTGGCACGGGGGCCACCCAACAAATGCCAGCTCCTTCCCCACCCCCGGCTTGAACCTCCCCCAATCTCCCTGAGGTCTCTACCCCTGACACACAGGACCACAGCACAGATGCTCTGGGGCAGAACTCCAGCCTTCCAAGCCAGGCAGCCTAGGGACACGGGTTCCTTAAAAAGGTCTATTTAGGTCAACCCACTTTATAAGTCCATCTTCCAAGTAGACATCAGCGTAAAAGGACTGGTCATCGTTGATGATTCGTCCACCTTTGATGAGGAGTCGGTCACTCTGAAAAGAGAAACAAAGTATTCAGGATTACTGAGGAAAAGCCAAGAGGCATATTTTATTTTTAACTTTAATATAAACATCCTCAAATATTTTCAAAAGTAAAGAAATGGCATAAAAGAAAGCCCAGCCCTGTCAGCCCCCACCCAGCTTCCATACTCCACCATCCTCATGTCACTTACTTCTCCCTTTCCTAAAAAACTTTGTTCTGTTTTTGCCGATGTATTTTAAAACAATTCCCAAGCACTTGATCATTCCACCTATAAATACTTCAGTGTGTACCCCTAACAGTGAGGGGCTTTTTAAATAGACATACCTGGCTCGGCACCTGTGGCTCAAATGGCTAAGGTGCCAGCCACATATACCTGAGCTGGTGGGTTCAAATCCAGCCCAGGCCCACCAAACAGCAATGACGGCCGCAACCAAAAAATAGCCAGGCGTTGTGGTGGGCGCCTGTGGTCCCAGCTACTTGGGAGGCTGAGGCAAGAGAATCGCTTGAGCCCAGGACTTAGAGGTTGCTATGAGCTGTGATGCCATGGCACTCTACCCAGGGTGACAGCTTGAGGCTCTGTCTCAAGAAAATTAAATAAATAAATAAATAAATAAATAGACATACCCATAATCCATTATCCCAACTAACACAATTACCAGTCAATAATCAGATGCTGTTGCATTTTAGTCGATTGTCTCACAAATGCCTTTTTCTTTTTTTGAGACAGCGTTTCACTTTGTTGCCCAGGCTTGAGTACAGAGGTGTGATCATAACTCACTGTAGCCTCCAACTCCTGGGCTCAAGAGATCCTCCTGCCTTGGCCTCCCAAGTAGCTATGACTAATAGCTCCAACCACAATGCCTGGCTAGTTTTTCTAGTTTTAATTAGAGATGGGGTCTCGCTCTTGTTCAGGCTGGACCAGTGTCTCTCAGCGGTTGGTAGGTTTGGATCAGGATCCACCCCAAGTCCCCACACTGCACCTGCCCCTGCGTTCTCTGTAGTCTCTATTAACATCTGCACCATCCCGTCCTCCCTTTTGAATGTCATTCATTTGTTGAAGAAACTGGGCCATTTGTAGAAAAAGAATTTCTCAAGGCATTATTAAATATGACACTGATAAACTTAGAGGCATTTTAAAAGATAGTAAAAAGACTAAAAAAAGACCCACTCCTCCTATACAGTTTCCAACTGACATTCAGATGTTTCCCTTCTTTCTCCTGTTTTCCATGGTGTGGCCCCGATGCACACATCCTCTCACACATCCAGGTGACCTTCAGTGACTGGCTGTGTCTCAGCTCCAAGCTGAGGGTCAGGCCCTGAGTAGCCAAAGAGAACCCAGAACAGAACTGGAATCAATGCTCATGGGATGGACAGATGGAGAGACGGATGTTCAATAAGTCCTGGTGGAGTATATGGGGTTCAGGAGGAGAAGGGGATCCTGCATGGGAGCCACGTAAGGCACACACAGATCTAGAAAATAGGTCCAGACAAGCTGGACCAAAAAATAGAGTGGTAAGGGGAAGGCCAGGAAGGCAGATGCAGAGTGCTCTGTGCAGAGAGAATACTGTGTGACACCCGGAGACCAGCAGGTTATAGGAACCAAAAGCACACAACTCTGTCCCTCATGCATTTTCCACAAGTATATCCCAACTTATTACATATTCCTTATAGCAATAATTTTTAAATGGCTACAAAATAGTCTATCTTATGAATACATAATAAATTTTTCAATTATTCCTCCATTGTAAGATATTTCACAGGGTTGTATATTGCTGCAGTGAACACCTTTGTGCACAAACTTTTCCCTTAATTTGGTGGAATTGTTAGGCGGGATTCTCCAAAGCTTAACAACTGAGTCAAACAGCATAAACCTTACTATGGCCTTTGTAAAGACAACCAAAGTGCTTTCTAAAAGTAACTGCCACATTCTGTGCCCAAGGACACTAAGCACTCTGTGTATCATTGATATTTGTTCATTTAAATTTCCTGAGAGCTGAGAATTCCTTTCCATGTGCTTATTTGCCTTTTGTCTCCAAGGTGGAGGTGTGGTGATGAGCAAAACATAGCGTCTGCCCCAGAACCATCTCTTGGGTTGGGGAGAGAGAAGTAGACAGAAGAGTCCCACACAGCTACATAGGAAGGAGGGGGCTCTGGGGGTGCCCTGCAGTGGAGCCCGCCTTGAGGCTGAAGGCTGGTGGACAGATGAATGATGGGTTGATGGAGGAAAGGTACACTGTCCATCTGATAAATAAATCCATTCAAGAGTGCAGACTGCTCTGGCTAACGCTGTGGGCAGCTAGGCCAGATCCTGACAGAGCCCTCAGAGGAAGAATATATACAGGGCACCTCAGAGTGGCCCCTTGCACCAGGTCCCAATGGTCCTACGGCATCCACCATAAGAGGTGTGCAGAGGGCACTCTGCACACCCAATGAACAGTTTAGCCCAAACTAAGGAATCTGGGAACTTTCTGAGCACAAACCGATCACACAGCTGGGCACTCAGAGCCCTCTGGTGTGTTCCTGTATCAGGAGTACGTTTCCCTCAGAGTGAAAGCGGAGACTGGCTAGGATCCCAGTTAATCTGGAATCCCACTGTCTTGGCAAGTTTTATGGTCTAAGCCCATTCAAGGCCCTGATCAATGTCACTTGTCTGAGACCCCTCCCCTTCGACACCACAAGCCACCACCCCAGCAGCAGTCCACCCTCACCTACTTCATGTGTTCATAGTACTCGTCATAGTACATTTGACACACTACATATACATTTGCATGCCTGTCTAAAATGTGACTTGCCCTACCGGAGTCAGAGCTTTGGTGTGTTACTCCACTGGCAGTGCAGGGCACAAGTCCACAAGGGACTAATGGCACATGCACCCATGGGGCTGGTGCCACCTGGAGCTTGCCTACCAGCTGTCTTGACTAGGCTGTTAGTTTCATGTGAGCACAGACTTTGCCTGAGTCTTCGCTCCTGCCACCTGGGACCTAGGCTGCATGCTAGGTGGACGGATGATGGATGGGTGATAGACAGATGGGTGGATAGACAGATGAATGATGGATGGATAGATGAATGAATGGGTAGGTGGGTAGGGAGATAGATGGATGGATGTGTGGGCGAGTGGATGGATAGATGGATAAGTAGGTGGGTGGATAGATGAATAAATGGGCATGTGGGTGGATAGATGGATAGATGGATAGATGGGTAGGTGGGTAGGTGGATGGATGGATGAATGGATGGATGACTAGATGGATGGAAAAAGAGTAGGTAGATAGGTGAATGGATCGCTGGATAAGTGGGTGGGTGGGTGGGTGGATGAATGGATGAATGAATGGATGGATAAATGAGTAGTTGGATGAATGAATGGATGGACAGATAGATAAGTGGGTGAGTGGGTAGATGGATGACCAAACTGATTCTTAAAAGATGAACAGGTGGGCAGTGCCGATGGCTCAAAGGAGTAGGGTGCCGGCCCCATATGCCGGGGGTGGCAGGTTCAAACCCAGCCCCGGCCAAAAACTACTAAAAAAAAAAAAAAAAAAAAGATGAACAGGTGAGGGTGGACAGGAAGGCACCATAACCATGATTCAAGAGTAGTGTGCAGCAACCCATTGTATTCTCCAGAATGAGGGTCTCAGAAAGAAAGAGCTTCACGTTCAGTTGCTCCCAGGCCTATTCCTAAAATAGAAGCCGGGCATGATCTGTGCATCCCCAAGAGGAGACTCACCAAGTCCTCTGGATGAGACTAAACTCAGGGTCAAGGGAGAGATGGAGCTGGGAGGCATCTCCAAGCAGCACAGATGAGCTGGCACACAGGTTTCCAACCTCAGTCATCTGCAGATGGTGCATGACTTCTGGGATGTGGCCCCCCTAAGGCAGCTGTCTGCCTGTTACATTTAATAGTGGGCTTTCTGGGCTCAGCCTGAAAGGTAGTACTTTAATCCACTGTGTGCCAGAAGATTGGCCCCAACCTGCCCTGCTCTTCCTCGTATCAGATGGTGAAGCTTGTGTTCCAATTCACACCCTCCCCCACCACCATCAGACACCATGTGCAGGACCCCCCTCCACACTCTTGGTGTGTCTTAAACGCCAGTATATTTCTGGAAAAAAAAAAAAAAAAGCTCACAACAAGGCAGAAGCTGACGTGACTTCTTCACATTCTTTCTTAAAATTGGTAGTTCCTTTGCCCTTTAATTGGCATTTTCAAAGCCATGTTCTTTAGAAACCTTGGTTAGAAGGCTTTGGGTAGACACTGTCCCAGAAAGGAGTTCCCTGGTGCAGTGAGTTTAGAAAATTCTTGTTGTACAGAAAAAATGATAGTCTTGATGGCAGAACTTCTCAGACCCCTTCCTCTGCTGATGTGTGACGTGAATAGTTAAAAGGGGGACTGAGATTACATATTCTCACAGCTTAGATCCCTTCATGCTATGGAAAATCTGAGAAGATATTTCCCATGAGAGACACCTTAGGAAATGTGCCTTGGGAGAGTTGTATTCTTTGTGACTGTTGAAACTGAGCAGTTCTCAGGGAAGGTGAGGCCTGACCCAACCTAGAAGGGAATAAGATCCAGAGACAGATGTGAATTCCTGCCCTGCACAAGTAACAAGAGTGCAGATTAGACCCAAGGTTTCCTAACTTCCTGTCCAGTGTTGGGGCCACCAAATCACACTTCTGTCACATTTTAAAACATTCTCATATTCTAGAATCCATGACATCTCACAGAAGATAGAACTTAAAAACACCCAAGTTCTGTGATCTAAGGACCTTGCACTTGAGGCTCCCGTTTTTACGCATGAAATCTGAGAGTAAAAACTCACAGAACTGTATGCCAAAAACAGCAAATTTACCACATGTGTATATATAATGTTCTTTAATGTATATTCTTAAAATTAATAACATAAAATTCCCACACTGGAAAAATAATATGGGCACAGCCTGTTGCCTGTCACAGGATTTCCGTGAGGGGTAAGCAGTGAGCAGATGTGAAAAATGACAAGCTCTGAACAAAAATTCCTACTTACACACTTTGAGGAAAACAAAATGCCTAGCAAAAAATGCAACAAAAACCTAACAGCTGAGTTTGTTAGCAAGGGCATGCCAGGGACTGCCAGTTTACTCCCTGGTGACAGCAGTGACCTAAAAGCAAATTTTCCTCAGTATAGCTCATCTCCTCACTTCAGTATCACATGAGAGCAAAACACTCCAAGTCACACAGATGTAGGTTCTGACCTTCATCCTCCTTATTATCCATGTTTGGCTGCTCTGGGTCTCAGTTTCCCCATCTATACAGTGGGGATCATTGGCTCTTCTTCCCAGGAGTGTTTGTGAAGTGCCCTGCACAGGCTTGGCAATTGGTCAGCATCCTGATGTATGTGCTGTTTATTCTCTGCCGTGTTCTGTAGCAGGAACTCTGCTTGCTAAAAAGATCTTAAAGGAAGGGGTTCAGACAGCTAAAAGAAATAGCTCTGGATGTGAGGGAAACTGAGTCATGGGCAGCCAGGTATGGGAAGGCTGCAACAGAGGAGGTGCTGGAAGAGCACAGAGGTGGCCTCCACTCCAGCCCTTCTGGGGGAAGGTGCATATTCTGGGCTTGAAGAGCAAGTAGCATTAGCCACATGGCAAAGGCGAGAAAAGATTCCGGGAGAGGGAAACATACACACAGAGAGAGAAGATAGGCAGGAAAGGAGTGCTTGGGGGACTCAGAGTGCTTCCTCTGGCTGAAGTGTTACCTCCAAGTGAGGAACTTACAGAGGTCCACAGGTGCCCGGTCCCAGGGACTCCAAAGCCACCCAGAGACAGGAGTCTGGGCTCCATTTGCGTCACGTCAGGGAAGAACTCACACAGAGAAACATTCTGAGCTCAGATATCACATGAGGCTAGGTGAAGTGGCTCACACCTGTAACCCCAACACTCTGGGAGGCTGAGGCGGTTGATCCCTTGAGCTCAGACATTCAAGACCAGACCGAGCAAGAGTGAGACCCCGTCTCTACTATAAATAGAAAGATTAGCTAGGCGTTGTAGTCCCAGCTACCCAGAAGGGTGAGGCAAGAGGATCACTTGAACCCAGGAGTTTCGGGTTACTATAAACTATGATGCCATAGCACCCTACCCAGGGTGACAGAGTGAGACTCTGCCTCAAAAACAAAACAAAACAAAAAAGACGTCACGTGACACCAGGCAAAAGTGGAAGAAGGTAACTGATCATCCTAATTTTCTTCTCAAAGATGGGATTTCTCAGGAAGAGTAAATGGTGGCCAACGCTGAAGCATGTTCTCAAAGACTTTAAAACTCTTCACGTCCTCTGACCCAGCAATTTAGTGCTGGGGAGTTGTCCTCAATAAAATATTCAAACAGGCTGAAAGAATTATACACAAAGATGTGGCCCAGAATCAGTTATGATGGTATAATCACATGACTAATGGGGCAGCATTCAACTACTAAAGTATTTTCCAGAAGTTTCAAGGACAAACAAAAGTGCTAGATAATAAAATGTTAGGAGAAAAGGCAAACACAAAACTATCTGGGAATAACTCAGGGAGAAGGGGATCTTCTGGGAGAAACTGACTTCCCCCATGGAGACTTTGGGGTACCCTCCCGGTCCTCACTGCGGGTGCACACCCCTCTCCCACCGTGTCCATCACTCCTAATGATCACTGTCCATGTGCCTTCTCCTGGCGAGCTGGACATCCCTCTATGGACAGGGAAGCCTGTGTGTTTCATCCCTGTATCATCAGGGACCAGCTTTACTCTGGATTTAGCAAATGTTTGCTGAGCAGGAGGGTAGGGGGTGCAAGAAATGGAGGAAGAAGAAAGAATGTTTGAACAGAGGAAGTGAAAAAGAAAGAAAAGAAGGATCAGATAAAAGAATGATCACCAGGGGTGGGGCCTGTGGCTCAAGGGAGTAAGGCGCTGGCCCCATATGCCAGAGGTGGCAGGTTCAAACCCAGCCCCGGCCAAAAACTGCAAAAAAAATAAAAAATAAATAAATAAATAAATAAAACATACCATTCCTTTAAAAAAATAAGAATGATAATGAGGAAAGGAAAGGCAGAAAGAAGAGGAAAGAAAGAAAGGGAAGAAAGGGGAGAGGAGAGAGACGAGCAGGAAGAGATGAAAGAGTGGACCGACACATGATAAATATCTCTTTTCTGCTTTTAAAAATTCCCTGAAATCCTACCCCGACTGGCAGGGAACAGGTTGCTAAGTGCAAAGCCTGTGTAATACAGAAGATGCTTAAAGGCCCCCTTGCAAGGGGTCCACCAAAACCCTGTGCTGGGCAGAGATGGTGTTTCTACTGCCAAATGCCTGGTGAGTCAGAGGAGCATCCAGGCGAGAGGAAAAGCTTCTTATCCAAACCTACTATTATCTCCTATTCATCCCCAACTGGGAGGAGAGATCTGATGTAGGCAGGACACTTTTGTTCTTTTCACAAGCATTAAGGGTTCTGTTGAGCTCTGCTTATGAAAATTAGCCTTTAAAACTCGAAGCATTCTCATCCATAAAAATAGCAAAATAAACAATCATGAGCCCCACTCAGTAGGGAAAGTTCCTGAGCACAGTGAATTGTTTGCAACCCTGTCTGCTCCTGAGTTCTGCACTCCCTCTGTCATGGTGGGAATAAAATCTGTCATCTCCACCATGAAGGCGGCTGTCAGAAGGTCTATAAAGTCAATAAAGGTCTGGAGATCCTCAGAAGAAAAGAAGAGATGCTGTTCTTATCAAATCAACACTTATCCAGAAATCACTGGTTTAAGCAACATCCCTGCTGGGAAAATAGCAGAGAACTAAGGTTGTTATTACAAAGACAGCAAAAGGCAGTGGTTATGTCATCAAGGAGGGAACATTTGAACTGAGTTCTAAAATATTAGTAGAAGTTCACAAAGCTGGAAATATGAGGAGAAGGGGACTGCTCCAGAAAATAGTGCATAGCTAGGCAGGGTGTTCCGAAAGTTTCAGATTGCTGTGTAGGTGAGAAATAGACTGGGGGGGTGGAGCAGAAAGGGTGGGGAGAGGTTGCTGTCCGCAGTCCTGAAGCACCACCGGGCACTGGGACAGGGAGGTTTCTCCAAACTCGAGGATGCTGAAGATCCCTCAGCCTCCTACTCATCCAGCCTTACAGTTTTTTAGTGCTTTCCTTTCTCAGCTTTTTGGCAAATTTTTAGTCTTTGATCCTCATAGAACCAAAATTGTCATGACATTTCACAATGGAGGTAGCCAGCTTCAAGTACCTTCAGGTCTTAGTATCTCCCTTCCAATGCTTTAATTCTCCCACCCCAGGAGGCTGGGGGGAGGCCCAGTGACTCCCATGTTCCCCCTACATGCTCCACTAATGCAATAACTGGAATCTGGGTCAATGAGCAGATGAGTGTCAACACAGGGTCTCAGAGGTCATGCAAATTTGCATGAGGTTGCCAGTTCCTCAGTGGGAAGGGCAGGAAAGCTCACGGTAACTAAATGACTGGTCTCTTCTGGAGAGATGAGAAATCCCTCTTTCCAAAGAGCAATAGGAAAATGAGCCTCAAAGAGATTAGAAAAGCTTCATTTTAGTAGAAAAGTATTTGTCCAAGTATAGAATGCAGGTTGGACTGCTTTCTTTTAAGACAAATGAGATGTGAAGGTGAGTTTTCAAAGTTATTACTCCTTCAAATCCCACAAGCCACTGAGGTTTAGGCTCATGTTTTGCAACCCAGAAATTTGGCAGGATAGGTAGGAATTTCCCCACCCCCGACACACAACTCACAGCATAGCACCATGGTCAGGCTAATCCTCAAAATGCTCAGGAGCTGCCTGTTGAGAATTCCAATCTAGGTGTTTTTATCAAGGCTCTCACTTACCAGATCTAGACTATGGGCCAGGAATTTACACTGTTTTTGTTGTTGTTGTTGTTGTTTGCAGTTTTTGGCCAGGGCTGGGTTTGAACCCGCCACCTCCTGCATATGGAGCCGGTGCCCTACTCCTTTGAGCCACAGGTGCCGCCCGGAATTTACACTGTTAACAAACATCCCCAAATAATTTCAAAATAGACTCTCTGGCAGGTTGTGTTTATTCATTCACAGCTCCTCCTGCCCTCCCACCTTGCCATGCCTGGATGTGGCTGCACTGCAGCCCTTACTCCACTGACTGTGGGTCAGATCCAGAGAATGAGAGAGGCCATAGCATCCCAGACCCAGCACAAACAGCTTTTAAGAGTCAGGTGGAGTTCATCAGAGTCACCTCTGCCAGGAAAACTGCATGGGCCAAGGAATTGCAGCCTCAGAATGAGGGGCCATGAGGAGTCTACCTGACCCAAACAGAAGCCTGAAGACAATCTATCTGAGCCTGGTTAAGTGTCTACCCTCCGCAAACCCCAATCAAATAAATATTTAATAAATATTTGTTGTTATAAGCCACAGCATTTAAGACGTGTTTGCTATGCAGCATCACTGCATCAAAGCCAATTAATACACTGTTGAGATTATGTGCTGGGATCCACAGGAATTGCTGCCTGAGAGGTCTTCTAGATCAAATACTTTAAACTTTGATGACTTGGTTCCTCCTCACTCCAAAAGCTCCCCCCCCCCAGCTCTCCCATCCAGCCCCCTCACAGCCTCAATCGCTGCCATCCACCCTAGCCTCACACTCACATTTATGCACAGGACCAGCCCACTGGCTTTTATTTTGCCTCAGGGGACAGCCTGTCAGCTTGAGGCCCTCTGCCACACTATCTGAGAATGCAACCCAGGAAGTGACAACAGATATGAGACTGAATCTAATTAACACATATTTGCCCTCCTCTCTCATAAGTAGAGGGCAGGGTGTCTTTTCCACCTGAATTAGAAATACAGGTGGTCCCCACGGATCTCAGGTCTTTTCTGTGAGCTCAGGCCTGTTGCCATGACAACTGAAGTTATAACAGCCCCATCATACTTGAAAACATTCAGGAAATACTCTGTAATGAATTGACTACCTGACTTTAAAATAACACATCCCTATCTTTTGTGTCTTAGGACATGATCAATTCTGGAGTATGATCCATGGGTTGAAGAGAAGAATGTATATTCACTGGCTTTGGGATGGTATGCTCTGTATATGTCTATTAAGCCCAATTGTTCTAGGGTCTCATTTAAGTCCCTTGTTTCTTTGTTTCGTTTCTGTTTAGAGAATCTGTCCAGTTCTGTCAGAGGAGTGTTAAAGTCCCTAGCTATTATGGTATCATAGGATATCATATTTTTCAGAACAATTAGGGTTTGTTTCATTAATCTGGGAGCCTTTAAGTTGGGTGCATATATATTTAGAATTGAAATGTGCTTTTGTTGTTTTGTTCTCTTGATCAGTATATAGTGACCATCTTTGTCTTTCTTAAATTTAGTTGCTTTAAATCCTCTTGAATCTGAAAATAACATTCTGATCCCCTCCTTTCTTCAGATTTCCATTCGCCTGAAATATTGTTTTCCAACACTTCACCCTTAGTCTTGTTTTGCCCTTCAAGGTTAGGTACATTTCCTAGAGACAGCATATAGATGCCTTTTTTTTTTTTTGTTCGGGGCCATGTTTGAACCTGCCACCTCTGGTATATGGGGCCAGCGCCCTATTCCTTTGAGCCGCAGGCACTGCCCAAGGCTTGTGCTTTTTTTAACCAGTCAGTCAGCCTATGCCTTTTCAGTGGGGGAATTCAAGCCATTCACATTTATTGAGAGAACTGACAAGTGTGGTGGAGTTCTACTCATCTTATTTTGTGAAAGTCCATTGCTTAGTTTTATCCTGTGCACTATTGTGAAAGGAACTATTAGTCCTTTAGTTTCTTGTTGTGGCAAATCTCCTCAATGTTTCCATGTCAAAAAAGAGTTGATGTCGCCATTGGATTTGAAGTTTAGGTAAGCATGATACAGAATCCTAGGCTGAAAGTTGTTTTGTTTAAGAAGGTTAAAGATAAATAACCACTTGCTTCTGCCTTGAAAAGTTTCAGCTGAAAATTTCACTGTCACCCTGATGGCTCTGCCCCTGTAGGTCAACTGGTGCTTATTCCTGGCTGCTTACAAAATTTTCTCTTTCATTTTGACCGTGGCCAGGTTCATTACAATATGTCTTGAAGAGGCTCTGTTTGTGTTGAGATGACCTGGGCTTCAATATCCCTCTAAAAGGAGTGTGTTGAAATCTTTAGTGACACTCCCTCTAAAAGGAGTGTGTTGGAAGATTTAGTGGGAAATTTTCATTATGATATCCTCCAGTAGGGCTTCCATTCCTTGGGATGGTTCCTCCTCCCTTAGGGATACCTATAATTTGTATGTTTGAATGCTTACTGAAGTCCCGTAATTCTCTAAGTGATTGTTCTGCATCTACTCTCTTCTTTTCCGCCTCTTTAAATGTCTGAGTTAGCCCAAGAACCTTATCCTCTACCTCTGAGATTCTTTCTTCTCTGTTATTGATAGTTTAGTTTCCACTGCATCTGTAAGTTCCCTGAGTGACTTCTTCAATTCCTTAAGCTCTTATATCCTTTGTAATTTCATCACGTCTTTCATTCATTCCTTGGGTCAGTTTTTGTATTTCCTTTTGGTGATTTTCCACTTCTCCTTCAATCCCTTCATTGTTTTTGCTATCCATCCTCTAAATTCCCTTTCTGTCATTTCCATAATTTCTTTACAGGTAAGGTCCTCTGTGGTAGCTGTGGGTCCTCATGATCCCTTGGGAGGTTTGATCTGTCCTGTTCTTTCACGGTGCCGGAATTTTTTGTTGGTTCCTCCTTATGTGTGTTTTCTTCTTCTTCACTTCTTTCCCCTCACTTCCTCCTTCTCTTTAAATTTCCTTGTTTCTGTGCTTAGATGTTGGAGCAGCCTTTTAGTACAGGGACAAAAGAAGAGAAAAGAGAAAAGAAAGAAAAAGAGAAAAAAGGAGTGAAAGAATAAAAATTTTAAAAAGAGAGAAAAAGGATGGAAAGAGAAAGGCAGAGTAATAGTGATGTTTGGAGGGCACTTTGACCCCGGCCACAGTTCCAGGACTCTGTGGGGCCAGGCCTGGTCGGTCTCTCAAGGTCAGAAGCTCCCTCCCAGCCTGAACAAAAGCAAGACCCCCACCTCTGCCAAACATAGAAGAAAATCAAAAGAACACATCCCCATCATGACCCCAAGAGTGGGCAGAGCCCCCACACTGCCCATAGGAGAGTGACACTAACATGCCATCTATGCCTTGATCCTTTTTTGTGTTTCCTGGTCTCTGCTTCTTGCCTTATACAAAGAAATCAGAACAGAAACTCATTGCTTCAAGAAATTCACACTCCTTGAGCTCATACTAAGTGTCAGTTCTGTATTTTTCACTTTTAATTCTTACATCACCTGAAGAATTGGGTATGAGGGCTACAAATGAGGAAAGTCAGAGAACTGACATAATCTGCCTGAGGTCACACAGCTGAGAGATGGTACAGCCACCTCTACCATGAACACCCCCACCTCCTGGTGGTCAGCCCAGTGTAGTGGTAGGTGGGGGTGAAGGTGATCTGGGTAGGGGTACTGGTTAATGTGTGTGAAATTCAGTTTCCCCCTCTGTAAAATGGGGATGAGCAGCATAGAACACAGTGGCCTACTCAGCCATTTGTCAGGCCAATACTCCATGCCTCATACCTTGCCTGCCCTCCTCACAAGATTGTCATGAATGTGCTCAAAAGAGGGTAAGGCAGATCGAAGGCTCAGGACTCTCCAGGGGAAAGACACTGAACACAGAGACCTATTCACCTATAAACATTGATGATGTCTCCAGCTGTCCAGCTACTTTCATACCTATTATCTCATTTCATGCTCATTTAACAAAGAGGCAATGTGAGTGGATGGCCAAGGACACAGGCACAAAGGCCAGACTGGCTGGTCTTTATCTGGCCCCACACCACCAAACCCTGTAATGACGGTGAGGTCACCTCTCTGTGCTTGAGTTTCCTGTCTATAACACAGAGGGAAATTTTGAAAATTAAATAAATTAACACAGAGATGGCACTTCAAACAGTACCTGATTTTTAAAGTCCTAGCAACACAGGGAGACAGATCTCATTAAAATGCTCAGTTCGACCCTCAGCTTCTCTCTAACCTTCTACCCCAAACCTAACTCTTTTCTAGATTGTGTTGTATCTACTCTAGAAATGTTTTCCAACATCCCTGCTAATTTCTACCTCCCACTGCACCTGCCCCAGGTCAGCCCCCACCCGTCTCCCCCTGCACCTGCCCCAGGTCAGCCCCCACCCGTCTCCCACTGCACCTGCCCTATTCAGCCCTCACCCGTCTCCCCCGCTGCCTACCTTGTGCCCTCCACATGGCAGCCAGAGTGACTATCTCTAAAACACAAATCCCATGCCGTCTCCCACTGCACCTGCCCTATTCAGCCCTCACCCTGTCTCCCTGCTGCCTACCTTGTGCCCTCCACATGGCAGCCAGAGTGACTATCTCTA
>NW_003852566.1:2834635-2835853 GCF_000181295.1 Otolemur garnettii
CTCCCACTGCACCTGCCCCAGGTCAGCCCCCACCCGTCTCCCACTGCACCTGCCCCAGGTCAGCCCCCACCCGTCTCCCACTGCACCTGCCCCAGGTCAGCCCCCACAGGTCTCCCCCTGCACCTGCCCCAGGTCAGCCCCCACCCGTCTCCCACTGCACCTGCCCCAGGTCAGCCCCCACCCGTCTCCCACTGCACCTGCCCTATTCAGCCCTCACCCTGTCTCCCTGCTGCCTACCTTGTGCCCTCCACATGGCAGCCAGAGTGACTATCTCTAAAACACAAATCCCATGATGTCTCACTTCTTCTCAGAACCTTCCACCAACTTCTCCTCACCTGCGGGACAAAGCACAGCTTCCTGTGCTCCTCCCTGCCTGAGCACTGCCGTCTTTTAGCCTTGCCCCAGCATGTTTATCTACTCAGACCACACTCCCCACCCCCCCTGCAGCATGAGTCTCCTGCTGGTCTGGTCTGCCCACTGGCTTCCAACTCCCCCATCAGGTACAGTGGCCTGACTTCAGCTCCACGTGGTCACTCTTAGAACTCCCACAACATGAGGCTTGTACTCCTTGGTAAGTTTTGTTCATGATGCTTCAGCTTTCAGCCCAATTTTATGTGTCCTATTTTCTCCAAGACATTGTGAGCTCCTTGACTTTATGCCAGAATGGCAGCTTATTCCCACACAGCATCTTACCTGGGTGATCACTGGCAAAATGCTTCATCTCTGATGGCTTCGGTTTCCTCATCTATAAATAGAATCAAAGTACCTGCCTCATAGGATTACTTAAAATAATACAGGAAAGCACTCAATGTACTGAACACTGGCCCATAAAAGGTAACATTCTATGCCAAGTGTTCTGTGTTTATGCCTTTAAGGAAGCAGGAAAAAATTTCCATTGCTTGTATCAGCTTCTCAAAGGAGTCTATGGCCTCAAAAAATCTTTAATCTAGCCGAAAAGGTGCACAATAAACAAAGCTTTATTCTGAATTCTTTTTGCTTCACATGCTCAGAAATGAGCTTTAGCAAAAAGAAAAATAAAGTAAAAGAAAGTGAAAGGGTAAAGAAAAATCCAAACATTGTACCTGGAACTTGCGCTAGATGAGGAATATAGTACTGAGGTGCTGGAAGGAGGTCCTGGGTAACACAGAAAACGATCCCCAGTGACTCTAGGGAAGGAGGTCCTGGGTAACACAGAAAACGATCCCCAGTGACTCTAGG
>NW_003852566.1:2835873-2934491 GCF_000181295.1 Otolemur garnettii
AAGGAGGTCCTGGGTAACACAGAAAACGATCCCCAGTGACTCTAGGGAAGGAGGTCCTGGGTAACACAGAAAACGATCCCCAGTGACTCTAGGGATGACTCTAGGGAACTTGGGAAGATTTTTAGGGCAAAAGTTGAATAGGAAGCAGATTCTCACTCCATATAAAGAGCTTTGCAATAGCAGAACTATCTGAAAGTAAAGGAAGCTGGCATGTGAAGTGATCCAGCCATCAGAGGGACGCAAGGAGGAGTACCTGGAACTCCTCCTGCCCTAGAGAGAAGAAGGATGGAGACGGGGGCAAGCAATGGACAGACATTCTTTCCTGCCTCCTCAAATGCACAGAGAAGTTTTACATAATGCAAAACATTCCTTTCAATTTTGGGTTTATGGAAATCAGATATTTACAGACATTTTATTAGGGTGCAAGCCCTCAAGGTCTAGGAATATGGTATGATAAAAAGTGTGTGGCAACACAATTTGGGGACAGGTACAAAGTTTCCTCAAACAGCCACCTGTGTGCTCTATACCATTTTGCATCAGATCTAATGAGACTTCCTATGGAATGGACTCCCAAGTCCTGGCACCAGCTCATTATTCAGGCAATGCCCCAAGGAGAAGGGAAGACGCAGCTTGTACTGCAGACGCAAGGGCTCCTGCCATAAGCGCTTCTCTTCAGTGTGGAATGCAGTGACGCCCCCATTATGAAACCAGATCTGCCCTCTCCCCACTGTAGAGGCACCCTCCTTTTCCTTTGCAATCCAAAATCCTTCACGCTACCTTTATCTCCTTTTGGATGGCAGCTGCCTTAATGCTAAATGCACAGATAGGGTATTTGTTACGGAAGACTAAATGCAGTTGTGGCTAAAACCTCATTCAGCAGAGAATCACAGTTCACAACCTGGGCTTCGTCTGCTCACTCATGCAGTATGGAGCCCCTGCTATGAATCACTAGTGTGCCAGAATGCCCCTGAGATGCTGAGGAGAGTCAGACATTGTCCCAGTTCCCCAGGTATTCATGGCCAAGTGGAGCAGATGGACATGAGAGAGCAAAGTGCTCGCAGTTCCCAGCCCCAGAAGGAAGGGGCCTCCACAGAGAATGGGCATAGCTGCTGCAAAGGCAGAAAGAGGGCCAGAGAGGGTGAGCCTGGTCCAGGAGAATGTTCTAGATGCCTGGGGCAAGACCCAGGGCAAGCCCCAGGGACGGAGTGTGGAGCTTCAACCTCATATGTCCAGATATTTCCTCCTTTTAGCTTCTTGCTCTTATTTTCTAGACCAGCTTCTCTATGAAGCATCTCAGACCCCACTGAAGCCACCAACATCAATTTACAGTTGTCTTTTCTCTGGGCAAGATTACGATTTGGTCATTACATCTTTCTAGAGCAATGGTTCTCTACTGTGTTCATGACATACCTTCAAACAGTATAAAACTTTTCAGAAGGGATTAAAGGCCCAGATTAACACAAAGTAAGTCTGCCACCATTACCACGCCATCCTACAGCAGTGTCACTGTCTCTTTCATGGGACCTACAGGCTGCTAACCCCAGACTTGCTCTTCAGCACCATGGCGCTGTCCATGCCCCAACTGTTCTCTTACATGTTCAGAGGATAAAATCTTTTTATGGTCCCTTTCCAGGCTACAAACTTCCTTTTTTTTAATTTTTCACAGCAAATTAGGCTCTATTCAACATTGCTCTACTTTTTTTTTTTTTTTGGGGAGACAGAGTCTTACTATATCACCCTTGGTAGAGTGCTGTGGTGTCACAGCTAAGCTCCTGGGCTTAAGCGATTCTCTTGCCTCAGCCTCCTGAGTAGCTTGGACTACAAGTGCCCTACACAACGCCCAGCTATTTTTGGTTGTGGTTGTCATTGTTGTTGGTGGGACTAGGCTGGGTTCAAAGCCACTAGCTCCAGTGTATGTGGCTGGCACCCTGGCCGCTGAGCTACAGGTGCTGAGCCAACACTGTTCTACTTGTAAGAGCTCATGGATCCTCCTCAGAGATGTTGCTAGAGTAATTTGTAAACTTTGGTTGTAGGAAACAAACTTCAGATGCTGATGAAAACTTAGCAGCACATCTGCAGAGGATCTTTTCAGTACACTACTGTGCTCACAGTATGCGGGCTGAGAAGCACTAGTTGCTGAAATATCTCGCATTTTCCTATATTCTACCAATGCCTCTGTACATGGGTCCCTAACTTCTATCTCTAGCTGTTGCCTTTCACCCCTGTTTCAATCTATTTCCAGTTGCCCAATGAGACACCTCTTTTGAGCATGTTCACAACTCCATTCAACTTAAAAACCAATGCTGGGTCCTGCTCGCCTCATCATCAGCTTCCACAGGTGTTTATCAGCATTTCTCATGTGTCAGAACTTTTGATATTTAATCCCCATATCTCCTCCAGAAAGACTGGCTTTGAGCACCCCACTGACCTCAGGTTTGCTTTGATTATGACTTGTTTTGACCACTACACAGGGCAGATATGAAATATGGCATAGTTGGTCAAAAGTTCTTAAAGAAAAGTCAGGTTGCTGCCAATCTCTTGTGCATTTCTGCTCCTTTAGCCTAGGTCTCAAAGTAAGGACGCACATGGAGCATGGAGCAGGTCCACTGTACATGGCTCACCTGGAGCCAAGGGCAAAGTTACTGGCCACCCACAGCTCTCATGTGCTATTCACAAAAACTAAGTGCATGTTGTTGAGACCTGGAGGTTATGTGCTACAAGGTAACACTGACTTCACACCATCCCCCATAATAATCACAGCAGCTCACCCACACTGCACTTACTATATGCAGACATTATTCCAAGCATCCTACATATATTAATTTAATGCTCAAGAGAAAAAAAATATGAAACATTATTATTCTCATTTTACGAATGTAAATTTGTAGAGAAGAGAAATAGAACGAGTAGGTGACTTGCCCAAATCACAGGGCTTGTTAAGTAACACAGGCAGGCTTCAAACCCAGACAGTCTGACATCAGAATCCACATTCTTCACACCATCCTCCTAGCTCAAGTACCGTCCCGTTGCCCACAGAAGAAAGTCATGTGTCCTGTAACTTGGAACTGAATTATCTAATCCAACTCCTTCACTGTGAAGAAAAGGAATCTGAGGGCCAGGGAGGAGAAGTGACTTGATCAAACAACCCATTAGTATCTGAGCCACATTTAGAACTCACATCATTTCCACCACTTTGAATGCATCCTGCCTAACTTTCAAAGCCTTGTAGAATCCTCCCTCCACAGCCCTACCCACTCAAATTTATTTCCCATTCCTTGCCCTCTGATTTAAAGCTGAGTGTGATACTTGACACTCTCTTTTCACCAAACTCTTTCCCCAGCCCAGGACCCTCCTTGCTATCCCACCCATCTTGCATGCTCTTCCCTTCTCTCCGAGCTTGGGTCATCTTCCCAAGCTCACTGCTTCTGCTGATGATGAGTCCTATATTCCCTGAATTCCTCTGACCTGTGCTCTGCTCCACAGTTTACCCTGTAGCCTTTCTTCAGTTGTCTCAGGCATATGTGCTTTGTCACTTAGGTGGCAAGATCACTGAGTTCAGGGATCGTCATGTGTGCATATGTGTGTGTGTGTTCTGTGTATTCAGTCTTAGCCAAGTTCATAGTTATGGCACTATCTGATTTTTTTTTAAGAATTCAAAATTAAGCAAAATAATTTTTTCCCTAAGAATATGGCCCACTTCATCCTCTCTAATCATGGCCTTGATATCATTGAGGCTGTCTGCTTCTCTGCCTCAGAGGACAGAAGCCCAGCATCACTGTCAGATGTCCAGCTGCAGCCACTCCAGTCTTATCATCATTCCCAGGTTTGTCCTCTGTCCTCCCTCGGTCCTCAGTCCTGGGGTCGGACTTCCATCTGACTTCACTGCATGCATAACAAATCACTGTAGGCATCTCAAATCATTTGTACAAAAAGGCAGGGAATAAACTGAATATCTGTAGATAAAGTGAATTCCACTTTTGGGGAGAAGTATAGCAGGCCTTGCATATTTGCATATTAGAGTAACTAATTCAGCCTGGTATCTTCATTTAATCTTTATTCTCTGATTAGCTTTACTCTTTGATTAAACACATGCACTCAAACACACACACACACTGGTTTTCCTAACAGGAAGACCAGCCATCTACCTTCCTCCTTTGAATCTGAGCTCTCTATCTTCCACAGGCCAGTACAAGATCATTTACAAGCCACTAACTCTGTTTCATCTTTGGTTAACAGGGAGATGTGTCTAGGCTGCCTTCCTCACAGCTCTGTTCTGAGAACTGAGAGGTAATGGTAATCACCTTGGATGACAGGACTAGAGCAAACACACAGGATCAATATTCATGAAGTCTTACTTTTAATAATCATAATTTATATAACCATTGTGGTGGACACTCTTGATATTCCCCGACAACTAGACAGACCTCCCCCTTTGGTGGCTCTATTCAGAGCCATGAGCTTCTTCTGCAGTGCCATGAAGCCATGTGCCTTTGTCTGCTCAGAGCCACGCCCAGGATGTCCTACTCACTTAGCCGCTGCAGTGGGCACAAGCAGTAGCTTCAGCTAAGTTAATCCCCAGTGGTGCCATTCATGAAGATTAAAACACACACACATGAAAGAGAGCTTTATAAATATTTTAAACAAGCCTTGAGGAAACAGAAGCTAAGTGTTTCTGCTTTTCCTCTTCCTTCTCTATCAGGCGACTCTTGAATCTCAAGGAAAGGGTTGAGATGGAGAGAAGAGGGAAAGACATTGCTGCCACAATCAACTTAGGTAAAACATCTAGTTCAGCTGGCCTCCCCGCCTCTGTCCACCCTGCCAGGCTCCCTTCCCCACCCTACTTCTCCTGTCTCTGTCTCTGAAATCATTGGCAAAGCAGGGACCTTTGTCCCTATTAAGCAGAGGGACAGCTGAGGCTCAGAGGGGCACAGAGTGACCCAACATTCAGCAGGTGGGGACCTGGGGCTGCAGCTGAGAATTGTGCCTGCTACCCCTGTGCTTCTTCCCATGAACCACTTCTTGATCCCTTTGCTTTCTTTTTATTTTTGGTCAGGATCTCACCCTGCCATCCAGGCTACAGTGCAGTGGCATCATCACAAACAGCTCAAAGGCTCCTCCTATCTCAGCCTCCCAAGCAGCTGGGACTACAGGTGCACACCACCACACTTTCCTAATATTAAAATTCTCTGTAGAGTCAGGCATCTTGCTCTTCTTCAGGCTAGTCTCAATCTCTTCAGCTCAAGCCTCCCAAAATGCTAAGATAACAAGCAGAAGTCACCATGTCTGGCCCTTGATTTTTTTCAAACTTCCAGGTCTCTCCACAGGCTACAAACACCATGGCTGTCAAAAACATCTTAACCATCTGCAGGATTTGCTCTATCTGCACACAGACACTGCCCTCGGAAGCAGAGGGTGAGCATGCACCATACTGACCTTCCTTCAATTTCTCCAACATGCCAACTCCTTTGCCTCTGGGCCTCAACAGCCCACGGAAAGAACCCCACCTTCCTCCCTGTCCCCTCAGCTCCATCCCGAGGTCTAGTCTTAGTGTCCTTGCTGGGGTCTCCTCTAGCCCCTGGACTTCCCTTATGATTCTTGCTGCGCTTTATTGCCATTTCAGCGAAAGTGTCAGTCTTTTTTTTTTTTTGAGACAGAGCCTCAAGCTGTCCCCCTGGGTAGAGTGCCGTGGCATTACAGCTCACAGCAACCTCCAACTCCTGGGCTCAAGCGAGTCTCCTGCCTCCGCCTCCCAAGTAGCTAGGACTACAGGCACCCGCCACAACGCCCGGCTATTTTTTGGTTGCAGCCGTCATTGTTGTTTGGTGGGTCCAGGCTGGGGATTCAAACCCGCCACCTTAGGTGTACGTGGCTGGCACCTTAGCTGGTAGAGCTATAGGCGCCGAGCTGAAAGTGTCAGTCTTGGCTGAGCTCTGGGAGAACAAGGAACAAGGACAAGCCCACCCACATCCTTCCTATTGTGGGGGCTGGCCATTAGCAACAACATATCAAAAAACTGCTTTGGACTAGGTGAAGGCACAGTTTGCAAAGCCACAATATCCACCTATTTGGGTTTGGTACCTGTCACAACAGATGCATTATTAGTAAAAGGTCATCAGGAAGATGCAGAGTCCTACAAAGAAGCCCCAGACAAGCTAACCTTTCTGCTTTGTTGCTTTTTCCTTTAAACTGAAAATCTTCCTGGCTGGGATGGGTGTTGTGTGCCAAATGAACACAAATCCCTCAAGAGCCTCTTTCACAGTAGATAAGCATCATTTTCAGAAACTCTCCTCCTCATGCTTATTGTAACCACCTCTGAGGCTACAAGAACAATCCCTTCGATTTTCCTTTACCCACAAGTAGACTAATTGCTTCATGAAGAACTGAAGCAGCCAGATCAGCCAGCCGTTCAGGAGCCCTTACTCCGCGCCTAGTGCACACTGGACACTTGGCCACAGTCTTCTAGGATGTTCAGGAGTCCTACGAAGCAGCCCACTTTGGTTATCAGGGCACTGAGATTCAAACTGGACCCCAAAGGGTCAAGGCCAGAAGGCAGAGTAATTACTCAGGCTCAGCAGACTGAGACTATCCAACTCCCAGGGCACCGTCCCCCAGACCTGCCTCAAAGACCATCTTATTAAGATGCCACCCTGATGACTCAGGTCCTGAGAGAGGCAGAGACCACACCCATCACTGGCCTCAGTTCCCTTGGGGGGCAAAGCTAGAGGTCTCAAAGCAGGGATCTGTTCAGACTAACATGGCCCTATTTCTTCCCACACTGCCCACCATGGGGCAACCATAGGTCTTTCATTGATTCTTTGCCAACAATGGTGTTTACCAATTGGCCACCTACACCTCTGTGTCCCAGAAGACAGAACTTAGGGAGAGCAGAGAGGTGGTCCAGACTCTCAGGGTTCACACCTCTGGATGAGAACTCCGTAGAGGCTGCTGGCAAGAGCTGAAGCTGGCTTGGGTGTGATTTTCTAAATCAAGACTCAACCCAGACTTGGGCAAATGCAGGGCAGTCCTCACCTGAGCTCCTGGACCATATGTCACCCTCAGAGCTTCACATAGAGAATGCCTCCTTCCAAGGAGTGTTATCAGGATTCAGTAAGGCAAGAACTGCAAACCAGCCGGCAGGCCACTGGGCAGGACAATGGAAAATGCCAGCCCCTGCACCCTACCTCAGGCTGCCCTCTGGTAGGTACCCAGGGCTGTCCCTGAGCCTGAGTTCTGCAAACATGAGGAGGAGGTTGCCTCTCCAGTCCTCCCTGGAACCTCAGGAGTCTCCATGAAGAATTTTGGGTGCCCAGAAGCCTGCCTCATGGCACCGCACCCTAGGCCCACAGACCTGAGGTTTGTATCCTTCTGGAATGCTCTGGCTCCACGTGATACCAGGCAAGGCTCAGGGTGGGGGAGCTAGTCCTGTATGTTCTCAACTCCCCACCTCCCAGACAAAGTAAAGACCAGGGTTCCTTTGTTTCCGGCCACACCCAGGACACAGCCTTACTGCTCAGCCTCAGCCACCATCCTCATCCTTCAGCAGCCCAACAGCGACACTGTTAACCCTTGAGGGGTCGCAGCCGCCAGTGTGGCCCCATAAGGTTATTTTTAGCTGCGGTGAGGGAGGAAGCCGAGCTTCCATCATGGCGTTGTCCCTGGGTCCGGACTTGCACTCCATCAGCATGGGCGGGCCTGGAGAGTGGTGCTTGGTCTTTTTTCCTTCCTTTGGCGGGGAAGGTCCAGGCTGCATAGTGCAAGCGGAGGACTGAGCCCGGACCGCGCGCGGGAAGCTCAGCTCACCCTCCCCCGGCAGGCGCAGTGGCGAAGGAGGGGGTTCGGACCCCCGTGCCCCTCCCTCTTTTGTTCAGCTCGGCATCCTCAGAGTCCACGCCATCCTCCAGCACATCCCGTGGGGGGAGGGGGCTACAAGCCCGCGGGGAGAGGGACTCCAGGCTCCAGCCCCGCCCCTCCATGCCGGGCTCCCCCACCATTGTCCCCAGAGGCTGGGGGGAGGAGGACCGAAAAGCCGAGACCAGCCCCGCCCCACCCGCGGCGACGCAGGAAGCCCTGGGGGCCGCACCCGCGGTCACCCAGCGGATCTGGACCCAGACAGCAACCACCCCCAGCCCACAAAGAAGGCCAGTGGGGCGGGGACCAGGGCAGGGGCCGCTTACCGTGATGTGTGGAATGCTCTTCTTACCCTGGTAAGACATGGCCCCCTCTGGCGCCCTCGGCCCGGCCGGTGGACCAGCGGGGCTGTCTGACTCTCTCTCGGCGTCCACTCCCCGCGGGCGTGGTGACAAAGGCCCGGGAGGGCTGGTGAGAGTCGGAAGCTCGGCGCCCGCGGCTGCCCACGCGTGGCTGCCCCAGCTGCTTGGCCCGCCCGCCGCCGCCGCCGCTCCGGCTGCCAGCACCGCCCGGCTCGCCGAGGAGGGCGGGAGAAGGAGGGAGAGGCGAGGGCGGGAGGAGGGGGCTGCAGACACACAGCTCCTCCCGGCGGCGCGGAGCGGAGCCGGATTCGCCCCTTTTGACTCGAACCAGGAAGCGCTTCCCTTGCGATCCCACCCCGCCCCCGCCCGCACCGCCCAGCCCGCCGACCCCCGCCCCGCGCGCGCCCTCGGCTGGGCACAGTCGCGCTCTCGCGTTGGGGAGACGTGGGTCGGCTGGTTCTTTCCAAAGGCCTGGACCCGCTTCGGATGCGCAGGCATAGCCCGCAGGCAGCGCCACAGGTGTGCGGCACCGCATCTGGGCGCCTCCCGGAACATCTGCGCAGGGCTAAGGCGCATGGGCCGTCTGCCCAGGGCTGCTTAAGCGGCCAAGAGCTTTCTCGGCCCTCTAGGATGCGCCCAGTGGCGCTCCCCCCCTGGCTCCCGTTCCACAGCTTGTCCACCCCCCAGCCTCTCCCTGAATGGACCAAGCTCTCGTCCATTTCGACTCCAAGCCTTTATTCACGCTATAAGCGCTCCCTGAATAGCCTACTCCAGACAAAAGGTTACTCATTCTTCCAGACCCATCTCCAATGCTTTCTCCTTCATAAAGCCTCACCCTGCCACCATTCCACTCCTATCCACGGGCCTTCCCTGAGCGTGTCTAAAGAGGAGCCTCCTTGCCAGGGGAGGGAAGCAGCAGGGACAGAAGACAGATCAACAGCAGACTTGCTCTACTCTGGGCAGCCACTCCCTCCCCACATGGAAGCCTGGCATTGGGCCCCCCAGGTCACCCTACAGACTTGCCTACTGGACAGCAAGTGCTTGAAGGGCAGATCATTGGCACCAATGTTTCCACAGCCTCTGGGGATGGGTGAGAGGTCGGAAGGAGAAAGAAGACACTTCTGCTTCCCAGCGGAGTGGACCCAGCCCGAGGGCCCATGATTCAGATGTTGCCCTAGAGAGGGCTGGGCAGGAAGCTTGCATAACAGGAGAGGGGGAAAGATGGGAAAGGGAGGAAAGTAGGGAGCCCCAGCAGGACCCCTCAGCACTGGACAGGCTCCCCAGGTCACCAGGCATTAGCTTCTCTGCTCCGTTTCTGACCGTGAAAGCCACACCCACAACTCCTATAAAATGACCCATTTTTTCTACTTTCAGACTGCCAGCCAGAGGAAGGGTGGACTAGGCATGGAAAAACCCCTCCCAGAGTCCAGCTGTGGCCTAGAGCCCTGACCTCCACCATAGCAGAGGCCAGTCCCCTAGTTGTGGGGGCGGGGGGAGGCCTTAAAACGAAGGTGGAGTTGTGGGCTCTGGAGCAGTAGCTTATAATATTCCAGGAACACTGGGCTATCATTTCCCCATTTTACAGATGAAAAAATGAGGCTTACAGAGGTAAAGTGATGTATCCCAGGTATGAACTCCTTCACTGCGGCAGAGCAGCATCTGGAAGGCAGGCGCCAGCACGCCCAGTCTAGGAGGTCATTCCCCTATACTTATTCATTCAGCCCTGGCGCTAAGCTGGGTCCTAAATCCTTGTCAATGACCGGAAATTGCAGGTGGAGACCACTCCCCACACACACACACATTCCCTTCCTTAGAGTTATGTCCTAGGTTCCATACATCAGGGTGCTCCCGGGGGTCAGTCTGGAGATCTGGGCAGAAAGAGCTCCTGAGATGGGGCCAAGACCACGTGCATATCGGGGGAGGAGCACCCGCCTGCGACTGGCCAAACAGATCGCTGCTCCCAAGCAGATTTCACCAGTACAAAGCACGGCCGCGGCTCAGCTTCTGGCAGCGGCAAACGTTGCGCCTGCGCTGCGGAAACCCCTCCAACCTCCCAGGAAGGAGCCCTGTAGGCGGGGGAAGGGCCAGGGCACTGGTAGCAAAGCGGTAGAGCCGTGAGGCCTTCCCCGGAACCCGAGCCCGCTGTAACCTGAGCTCCGTGGCCTCTGGATCCGCAGAAAGTAAAACGCCCCCTCCAGGGAGACTGCCAGCCCATTCTCCGATACCCAAGAAGCCATGGAGAAAGGGCAAAGGGGACCACAGAGGGAGAGGAAGGCGAAGGGAAGAGGAGCGGGGGAAGTGAGGCGACCAGTATCCCCACGCGCCAAGGCGCGGCTGCGGGACCGCCTAGGCTGACCCCAGCGCTAATGCTGGCTTTGGTGACATCGACTGCAGGTCCAGCAGGAGCTGGACTTGGAACAGTTCTGGGCCGAACACAAAGCGCTCATTACTCTCCGACTCTCCACTGCGCCTTGAGGAAGGCTAGGAGAAGACGGCCATCTCACAGATGGAAAAGCTGAGGCTTCAGAGGCGAAGTGCTTTGGCTAGAACTGGGGTTCCCTGGTTCTGGCCCCAGTTTCTCAGCCCGCGCCCTGAAGCCTCCCGATCCAATCCAGCTCAGGAGTTTAGCTCCCAAGCGAAGTCTGATCACCAAGGAAGAGGGTGGGCAGGAGGGTCTAAAGAGGGGTGGAGGAAGGCGACTGGACTCTCCTTCCTCACTACCGTCTCCACCACGCAGGCCCGCGATGTAGGCACATAACCGAGGCGCTGCGTTCAGGACCACGGACAGCTCCCCAGCCACAGAAAGAGCCACCCTCAATGGGACCGGGCCTAAGAGATCTACAACTTCTACTACCGGTGCCCAGCTCCTCGTGCTCGAGGAAGTCCTCACAGATTTCTGTCTGGATCAAGCTCGGCCTCACTCCAGATCACATGCTGTCTCTTATAGCATTTTAACGGGGGGGAGGGGGGGAGGTTAATCAAAATTATAATGATAATAATAAATAAAAGCCAACAAATATTTATTGAATGCTCACTACCTACTAGCATTAACTTATTTAATTCTTACAGTGAATCTGTCCTTCAGTTCGGGGGATTTTTAGAGGGTGGAACCGGGTTGCAGAGCTGCAGACTCAGCACTCACCTGGGGCCCGGCATCCAGCAAGCTCAGGTGGCAAGCTCAGATACAGAGTTCAGGACCAAGCCGACAGCTCCCCGCCCTGCCCTCGGGTGTTTCCTTTGCCTTTGACCCTCTTCATCTATCCACAAGCTAAGCTGTCTATCCACTCATCTTCCCCTAGTTCCTTGGAGACTCCCAGCTCAGGGGAGAAGACATTCCCTCTCCCTAATGACCACCTCTTTCAGGAGCAAAATGACTCCTATGTCTGGAAAGCCAGAGACCCCAGTTCAAATCCCAGCTTTACCTCCAACTTGTTCTATGAAGTGGTCACAGTGGTGATGTGCTGCGGCAGGGGTACCCCCTTGGAGATGTCCAGGCTTCGGGTAGGGGTAGCGGTTCTAACTGCCGGACGATTTAAATCTTTAACCACATCCTTCCCCCGGAAACCATGGTGGGGGGAGCCTCAGGAAAAAGGTTCCTTCCACCTTGAAGCTGTGTGACCCCAGGCTACTCGCTGACTGCCCCCCCCCCGTGCCCCGTATATAGTAAGTGCCCTATATGATTACTGATAAGTAAGTGGATAGCTGAACGTACGAATAGGAACGGGGCTCTGGGTCTTTTCACAAAACAGAATGAGGAGCCCTAGGTTGTCCCAGATGTCCCTTAGCGTTTTAAGGGTCCATGAGGCTTTAGCCAACTTACTTTCCCTCTCAGAACCTCGCTCTCCCTTCCTGCAAAAGAGGAGCCAAGACCTGACCTCAGAGGTCCCTTCGGAGTCTCAGGGACTGTCGGCCAACCCTGACCCAGTGGCTCAACCTCCCAGAACCTCCGGTACGATGGAGTGGGGGAGGGGCTCGTCCACACACCAGGACCCGGGCACTGCCCTCCGGCGGTCCCCGCCCAGGGCCCTCGAGGGCCCCGCCCCCCACGTCCTGCCAGCGCGCGCCCCGAGGGTACCTGGCCATTGTCCCGACGGAGTGGCAGGTCGCGGGGCGCAGGGCAGCGGATGTGCAGCGCCAGCGGCCGCTCGTCGCGCTCGCCTGGTGAGCTCACTGCCGAGCCCGAGGGTTCGCTCACGTCGCTAGCCGTGTCCTCGCTGCCGCCCGGTCCCGGCAGGCCGACCGCGTCGGGCCGGCCAGCACTGCGTGGCGTGCGCGCCGAGCCGCGGCGGCCCACGCTGTACGCGTCGAAGTCAATGGTCTTGTTCTCGTAGGCGCCCTCCACCGCGGCGAACATGCCGCCGTACTTCTGGCGCGGGGTCTGCGCCGCGCTGCCGGGCCGCGCCAAGTACACGGGCAGGTCGTCCTCCGTGTTCCACGCGCGCCGCCGGTCCGCCATCCCGGTCCAAGCCGGCCTCCCGCCCTCCCGCCCGCGGCCCTCGCCACCGCCGTGCGCCGCACTCCGCGCCTCGGTACGGGCCCGCGGCGGCCCCGGCGCGACTGCGGCCAGGGGAGGGGAGAGGCGGGGCAGGGCGCGCGCCGGGGCGGGGGCGGGGGCGGGGCTGGGCGGGGCCCGGGCGGAGCCTCGGGGAGGCTGCCTGTTAGCGCAATGGCCAGCTACAAAGGACTAGGAGGCGGGGACAGCGATGGGGCGGGGAGGCATGGTGACGTGCGGGAGCCGCAGCGCGAAGGCGTGCGGCAGAACCGCAGTGCCCTCGCGGCACCTCCACTTCCCGCCCCCAGGAGGAGCGCAGGGCTCTAGGAGAGAGAGCGGTGGGAGCTGTGTGCATGCACACTCACGGACACACACTCGGAAGGCACACAGGTTCATGCCCGCTCATCAGACAATTACACCAAGCACGTGAGAGATGCACAACCGTACATCAATTACACCCCTTTCTCCAGATACTGGCTCGTATACGCAGACCATAGACAATTTTGCACACACATACACATATACGCTTGTACACATGCGGGGTTCATTACACACCAGAATTCTCATTGTCACACAATCCCACACATACACCGCATCGCACCGAGACTAATCACACAACTGAGAGTCACACACGTTGGACACACGACTCATGCACTCCACACTAGTGTACCGAGCGCTCGCTATTTCCTGACGCTGTTGTAGACAGGGACAGGGTCGTGAACAAAATAGACCAAGTCCTTGCCCTCCGGAAGCTGAACTTCTTTGGAAGGGAGGAGACACGAAGAGCTCATATGATATACCCAGGGATGCTAAAAGCCAGGAAGGCCGGCCCAGCCGCAAAACAGGGACGAGCTAGTAGCACACCCCCACAGACACGCAAAAGAAATGCACCCTTCCACATGAACCAGTGACTCACACATGCACGCGATGCTCACTCCGGTAACACTGCATGACAAAGAAAATTTCACATGCGGGTTCCAAAAGCAACCCACCAGATAACTCCATACACGTGCACTCAGAAACCCCCGACAGCACGCCCACACACAAATCTACCCCAGAAATAAGGGAAGTTGGGAGCCTAAATAGAAACACTCCGGAGAAAGGCACACAAAGAGATAGATTACCACACGCGCACCTGGCAGTCACTCACACCAACAGTCTCCATCTAGGAGCACCTCCCTCGGTCCTGGGTAGGGCTCACCCTTGCTGCTCCTGCAGCTTGCAGATTGGGGAGGGGCCCAGGGTTCCTCTGGCTAGGGCGTGGGCGACAGCATGGGGACCTGGAGGTTGTTCTGATGAGGCTTTCCTCCGCCCTCTTTGAGGCCAAGCTCCATGCCCCTCCTCTAGACACTTGTTCTTATTTCTCCATGATCAGCAAGTAGAGGGGACTAAGAGCCCCCAGGACCTGGTAGTCCCAGCTGTACTTTCTGAACAGGCAGAATCACCAGCTGCCAGTCCTCTCTACAGACGAGTCCAGACGAGCTGAGTCCAGGACCTGGTGGGACTCAGCCGGGAACATAAGTACCTGGCACAGCATCCCGACCTATCTCCTCCCCACGCTGGGAGCTGTCCTTCAGCACCCAGGCAAGCAGGCCTGCCAAGCCTAGGGAATCACAGACAGACAGACCACTAGATTTGCATTTTCTTTTTTGAGACTCTGGCGACCCACAGACTGAGGACTTCTGGGTGAGTGGATCCAGGGCCTCAGCTGACATCTCCCTGTGTGTACTGTCTTGCAGCCCTAGAACAAGCCAGTCTGTGCAGTGGGCAGATGCTGTTATTTACCCACTTAGCAGATGAGGAAACAGGAGGGGAAAGGAGAAGCCACTCCTTGTGGCTCTGTCTCACGGCCGCTCTGCCAGGCTTGGACCTGGGGCTCATCCACTTGGGCACTTAGCGAGTCCTTTCTCTGTGCTTCTGAGCGAGACTAGTGTGGGGGACACATGAATATTTATAAAGTCCCTGCCTATAACATGTATTCTTATAGGGGAGAGAGTGCTAAACACAGTAAGAACAGAAAGTATCACACACACACACACACCCTGCAACCACTGTCTCCTGCCCAGCCCACTCACATCCCAGATCCTCCCTCCGTTGCCCCTCCCTTCTTTGTACCCTATGCATATTTCTGTCCCAGACACTCCTCTCCAGGTTGCAGGTGTTTTCAATTATGAAAATGTCTATTTGTCCTGTGAAATACTATCCCCAGCATATTATAGGCAAGGAAATTCTGTGTTGAAGACCAAAAAGAAACTTATTCTAAAGCTCCACAAATTTTCAGTGACTTAAAGCATAGGAATATCAGAAAATCCAATAATCTGAGTGAGAATTGTGGGGTCAGTCCCCCTATTTCTTGCTCTCAGTGTCTTGAGAAGGCAGTCTCCTGGGCTCTGCTGGTGGTGGTGGAGGTCACTCCCAGTGTCTTGAGAAGGCAGTCTCCTGGGCTCTGCTGGTGATGATGGAGGTCTTACTACTTTTTAAGAAAACCTTTTCCACTGTCAGAAAGAGCTAAGCAATTCTCAAGATGAGGGGTTGTAGTCTCAGGAAGGCATTGAGAAGGCGATGTTTTTATGCAGAATCAAGATGGGAAACTGATAGTTTCTACTTACAGAAAGTTCAATTCATGCTAGGGACCATTGTAGGCATTTAACATATAGAAACTCTTTTATGCCTCAGAGAAAACATTGGGATACTATGTTAGCTTCAGTTTGCAGATGAGGAATCTGAGGCTCACAAACATAAATAACTTTCCCAGGGTCACAGCTGGCACGTGAGACTTCTAAACATGGTAGATTTAAACATGTTAGTCTGATGCCTTAACTACTATGCTCCTCTCTCCCAGGAAACCTGACTGAGGCAGTCCCACTGGGAGAGGAGAGATACAGCGACCTGCTGTGCATGGTATTCAGAAGAGTATAGATGTTTGAGTTAGAATCCTGCACTCTGTGCAATCTTGAGCAACTAATCACACAACATCCATCCAACACACACTTGGGCACCCACTGCATGTCACAGAATTTGTATCACTCCTCTCTCCCCCTACAAAGGAGGAGGTCTGCTGCTTGTGGAATGCCTACCATGCATACAGAGCTTTGTGCATGTTGTTCATTCCAGCAGCCCCTTGTGGCAGACCATGCCCCTCCCTCTTCAGGCTGGAATGCTGAGGATGACAGACCTTAAGCCCATTGCCCAAGTTAACCACCAGAAAGTGACGGAGCTGGGATTTCAATTCAGGTTTGCCTGAGTCCTTTCCACAGCATTTCATTCCATGTCAAGATCAGTAACCCAAGCATAGCAGAGAAAGGGAAGCAGGAAAGAAGCCCAAGAGTGTAAGTTAGGAAGTGCACCCACAAGCTTTCAGGGAGGTCAAGCAGAGCAATGTCTGTCAAAGACCAATCAATAGAGGAAGCTGGGGAACCCTGAGCAAAGTCCCTCTACCCTGCAAACAGCTGTAACCTCCCCCACCCTGTCCTCCAACTGCTCCCAGTCCTCCAGGGAAGGAGTTCTCATAATTGAATTACACCACGACTTTTGGCGAAGGACAAACCTTGAGCTCATCCTATCAGACCATGAAGCCTTCCAGGCTGGTTTCAGAGAACAGAAAGGGATGTGTCAAATGGTGGCACAAAGAGGACAGGAGAGGCAGCTCAAGTCTAGTGCAGATTCTGTTTAGGCAGGAAAAAATAATTTTTTAAAAGCATTAGTTTTAAAAAAATGTTTTCAAAAAATGAAGGAAAGGGAATCATAGTTTACCATCAGATGTATAATACATTTAGCAAATCTGTAAGGCAAGTAATGGATTCCCATGCTTTCCTTAGAGAGGAGAAGAGAGGTTCAGGGAAGTTACACGAGCTGCCTCAGGTTGTATGGCCAACAACTGACAGAGATGCAGTTCAAATCCAGGCCAATCGGAATCTAAAATGACTGCTTTTTCAGCACATATGGGACTGTGGAGGGTAGAATAATGGCCCTCAAAGATATCCACATTCCAATCCCTGGACCCAGGGCACGTGCTAGCTCACGTGGCAATGCAGGTATGTGTGTGCTCAATCTAATGATCTTGAGATAAAGAAATGAGCCTAGATTATCTGGAGGAGCCAATGAAACCCCAAGTGTCGTTCTTATTTTTGTTTTAGTTTTGAGGCAAGGTCTCTCTCTGTCACTCAGGCTGGAGCACAGTGGTGCAATCATAGCTCACTGCAGCCTTTGATCCTCCCTCCTGCCTCAGCTTCCCAGATAACCAGGACTACAGGTCGTGATAGCATACGCATCTGAATGTTTTATTATTATAGGCAGATCTCAAACTCCTGGTCTCAATTTAGCCTCCCACCTTGGCCTCCCAAAGTACTGGGATTATGGACCTGAGATACCACAGCCTCACAAGTATCCTCTTAAGTGAGAAAGGCAGAAGTGTCAGAACCAGAGGAGGAAATCACCGAGGACAGATGCACAGGTCAGAATCAGAGACAGATTTGAAGATGCCACTTTGAAGATGGAGGGAGGGGCATGAGCCAGAGAACACAGCCACCTCCACAAGAACTCTGCCTGCCAGCACCTTGACTTTAGCCACATGAGGCCCATTTTGGAATTTTGACCATCAGAATATAAGATAACAAGTGTGTGTTGCTTTTAGCCACTCATGGTAATCTGTCAAAGCCATAATAGGAATATAGGTATATAATGGGTCATAAAGGAAATCAATTATTTGTGCAATGTGGATTTAACTACTGAGAAAATAATTTATTTCTCACCGAAAATCAAAGGAGTCTTGGATTCACCGCCTTTTGTGTTATGTCAGGGTCTATAACATTTTGTAACAAACCATTGATAAATTAAACGTTCAAAAGGGAAAAAACCCTTTAATTGTGAAAAAGCATACATTTTGATGTACAAAATTACACAAATTATACATTTAACTAACATAGAAAAATACATCTTGATTACAAGAGAAAATGGAATATTTTACACAAGATGAAGCAATCATTACAAATTTTGAAAACCCACAAGCCTGACTCATATCTGGCCAGGAATCAGATGAGTCTCTCTAAGGACTAACCACTCTGTTTCACTGCAGGCAGCAAAGAGGGGACAGCTCACTGCCCCAGGGCCCCAGGAGGATTCTGCTGCGGAGCATTCAAATGGGAGAGGTCTGCTCCTGTCGCTGGACCACCCCTATGTGAATGGATGTGTCTCACTGGTGGGAGGGGCAGAATGGGACTGCCAAAAATCTGACTCTTGGAGTTACTAATTCAGATATATAGGAGTCCTTCTAGATTCACGCAACCGCGTGGAATAGAATAACTGTGCATTTGGGCTCCAGTGAGGAAGTGCACGTCCAAACCAACGTCTGTTCTTTATAGTCTTCATGTGATTTCTGCCCAGGACTCAACCTGGAGGGAGTGAGGAGACCAGATGGTTTCTGTCAAAATGAACTTCCAAGCCTCGCTTACCACTTTGCCAGCACCACACCTATGCCCCTCTCTGCCTTACCAACAAAAGCTGGTAGTGAAAACTTGAGCTGCAAAAGAGTCAGGCTTGGTGCCTGAACTGGAGCTGGTGGAGAAAACACCAGTCTCCACTGAATTGTGTCTGTGCAGAGCACATTTTCAAAGGGGTGAGGGAAGGTTGCTGACATTCACTGACATGTGCTGGGTGCTTTAGGACACATGTGTCATCTCATTAGTCCCCACACCTTTCTGGTTGTTTCTGTGGAGAACTTTGAGGCAGAGGGGGAAATGGATTGTCCAACATTGCACAGCCAGCTGGAGGCAGAGGCATGAACCATATCCAGTGTATCTGGCCCCAGAACTTATTCTCCATTTTTTTTTTTTTTTGGACAGGTTTTCCTTTGTTGCCCAGGTTATAGTGTAGCATGGTTATAGCTCACAGCAGCTCCAAACTGCTGGGTTCAAGAGATCCTGCTGCCTCAATCTCCTGAGTACCTGGGACTACAGGTACATACCACCATACTTGGCTGATTTTTCTATTTTCTGCGGAGATGAGGTCTCGCTCTTGCTTAGGCTGGTCTTAAACTCCTGGCCTCAAGCAATCCTCCCTCCTCCACCTTCCAGAGTGCAAGAGTTCCAGGAATGTGCCACCACACGCAGCCTGCTCTCCCACTTCTGCTAGGTGTGTATCTCGTCTAGGTCCCAACGGACAGGCTAATAAAAAGTTAATACGTATAACATCATTATGGAGTCATTAATCTCCCCTACCCCTCTAATGTCATATTTGAAAATATTGTACTATATTACGATACAAAGTCGATGTCAAGTTCTCAGCCACTCGGAACAGCCACCTCCTTGAATTATCATCAGCCACCCTCGGGCACAGCATTAGTTTCCGTGCTGTCCGTTCTTCCATTAGTCACCCCATGACTCATATGCAACATTTCCACCAAAGACACAGAAGTCAGAACTGGGTGGCAGCTGTTTTGCAGAAACCACAGTAGGACTCAGGGAAGGTCAAAAGGGATAAAGAAAGCCTGACCCTTCAATCCCAAGTCCACTGATTTGAAAACAGTTTTAGGTCCAAGGTGTAAATCATCTTTTTTTTTAAGAAATTCTCATAACAGAAAGAGACTAAATACATTAACAAATCCCAGGAGTTTTTTCCTTTTTCTCCTCCTAAAGCGCCAGAGAATTTCAAAGAATTTATTTGAAAGCCAGGTGGGAATGCAGTTGGCTATTTGTGCAAAGGCCCATAAAAGTCTTTGCTTACACCACTGGTAAGTCTATCTATTGTAGAATATCTCTTTCTGGCTTTTTTTTTTTCCTTTGGCAGGGGCTGGGTTTGAACCTACCACCTCCGGTATATGGGGCTGGCGTCCCTACTCCTTTGAGCCACAGGCACTGCCGGAATATCTCTTATCTCTTTCTGGATACTCTGGAGTTTAGGTTGCAAACAACAGTTCCCCAGAGACTCCTTTAGTGTGTCTATTGTATCACCCAGTTGTATTATCTGGACTTTTATGTGACGGTGCACTGACCAGCTACCAAGAGCTTGGCACCAGTCTCTGCCACAGTGGCTCTCAATACTCCAGCAAATCACACATTTCATTTTCATAAGGACCATTGGCTCTCAAAAGACCCCCTGAAGGTAAAGTGTACAAGCTGATTCACGGTCGAAAATACCCTGAAGATGAGAAGTTCCTTTCTGTTGACTCTGAGCATACATTTCTTTCCTAGCTTGGAGGAAAAACAAATATGCGTCTAGGATGAAAGAGACCCACAGTGGCATTTGGAATTTAATTAGCTGGGGAATGGGAGAATTGAAAGAGACTGTTGATGGATCTCCCCCTCCACCCTGCCTGTTATTAGAACCTCTGGGGAGCTTTGCAAAAGGTTTAGGGTGCCATAGTATACCCTAAAAGGTCCCTGCCTGAGGCTTCACACAAGACAGGCTGGTTTAACTTGCCTGGGGAGAGGCCTGGGCATCAGTTTTCTTAAAAGGTCTGCAGAACAGTCTGACATGCAACCAGGAAGAAGAGTCTTCACTACAGAGCGCAATCTTTATTGCCTATAAATGGCCTGGGGTGGGGGGACAATGGGGGAGAGTGGCAGAGCTACAGTGGCACCCCCTTCCTGCCTTGATGCTCAGCCTGGAACCCAGCCCCCTGCTCTGCATTGTCCCAATGGAGAAAAGAAAAGAAATGATTGAGTGTCTAAAATACATGAGAAATGTCTAGCACTCTATTCTCAGAAGTTGACTGAGTTCTCAAAAAGTTTCACCTTCCAAATTTGGAATTTCACCCTGGAATCAAATAGGAGCTGTGAATCTCTTCAAAGGAGCTCACCAACCCAAAGGTGAAAAGCCCCCTTAACTTTATACAGTTTACTCCATAAATTGCTGAGTAGAACAAATAGAAAGAAACTCATCTTTGAAAGGATCTGGGTTCTCTGTCCTCTGCAATGATGGGTAACAAAACTCATACAATAATCTCATTGCAAAAGCAATTCATAAACCTTTGATCACTGTTGTTGTTGCTTGATGTGACACTAAGAAACTGGGCTGTAAGGGGGGGGGGGCGTTAAACCTTAATCATTTAAATATAGCCAAGAAGGAGGTGAGCTTCCAAGATATCTCAGAAGTCAGGCCTTCCCCAGGGAGGAATGCAAGGATGGATTTCCTCCTCCACAGAGGAGAGAATTCCTCAAGCTAATACCTATTGCTAGGTGATGCCACACAAATTTTAACCCCCTAGAAAATGAACAGCATCAGACCCAGATCTAGAATTCTGAATCAGAGGAACCTTCCTTGTGGCAGGGCTGGAGAACCTTCCATAAAAGACATCTGAAGCAGGTTCGGTTCCCTTGGCAACCAAGTGGCTTGTCCCCTGACCGTGGGTGTCAGTCAATGTCTCTGGGCTTCAGTTTCCTTACCTTCATGGGGACAGGAAGGGTACACACCCTAGGGGAAGTCTAAGGCCCTGCCCTGCTCTCACAAAGGCTGGTTCCAGACCTGTTGTTCTCACTCCTGCTCTGCTGGCTGCCCCGGGAAGGGTGATGGCATGATGCCTGCAGTGCACAGCCTCTGCTGGTCTGCAGAGCAATCAGACCGCGCCACCTCGGCATGTCCCTGCTGCCGCCACACCTCCAACGTACCTATTTTAAGAACACTGCCTAGCAGTTCATGGGGAAATGTTGCCATGCCAACTTGCTGGCTGTTGCTAATCATAATCCATGAATGTGCAGTACAACCATCTGACAAGCAATTCTTTTCTTTCTTTGCCTGGGACATTTTTTTTTAGATTGTTATATGAAAGATCACCTTGTTCATAATGGCACACAGTAGGTGTGTAATAAACATGCAGTAAATTAATGTACACACAACACTGAAGTCTGCAAAATGAGTTCCCATCTTGCTTTTCTTTTTTTGTGACAGTCTCGAGCTGTCACCCTGTATAGAGTGCTGTAGTGTCACAGCTCACAGCAACCTCAAACTCTTGGACTTAAGGAATTTTCTTGCCTCAGCCTCCCAAGTAGCTGAGACTACAGGCACCCACCACAGTGCCTGGCTATTTTTTGTTGTTGTTGTTGTAGTTGTCATTGTTGGTTAGCTGGCCTGGGCCAGTACGAACCCGCTACCCTCCATGTATGTGGCCAGCACCCTGCCAACTGAGCTATGGGCGCCGCCCACATCTTGCTTTTCCATTGACGTGCACACCAGGTCCTGAGGCAGGTATTTTGTTACCTCCATCTTCCAGGCCAGTAAACTGAGGAAGGTGGTCACTTTCCCTGGTCTATGAATCAATAAGTGGAAGACCTAGGAATTATTACCCTAACCTCTTCCTCCTAAACGAGGTGGTCTCTGTCACTTCTCTAGATGAAAATTAAACCATCCTGTATGTTTAAGCAGAACTTAAGAGTTTAGCACGTGCTCTTCCATCCATGTTCCCATTCACTTAAAGCCTAAAGGTAAAATAAGAGACCGGGCTCTGATAGGGGTCCGCACCTGGCCCCTAAGGGTGTCCTGTATGTAGTGGGATGGATCATTCACCCACAGTGCTTCCCTGACCTGGACGTGCTTCAAAGCCTCCCTTGGGGACTCTGGAAAGGACAGAGGTATTAACAGAAGCATCACAAGTGGGCAGAGAGACCAGTGATGGATGTTGATCTAGAACCCAGGACAAGCATGCCATCTGGGACTGGCAGAGAAGCAGGTGGGGTCCAGATACTGAGGAAACCCACATGCAGCAACAGCGGAGCCTTGTAGCTAAAGCTAGGGCCCCTTGGAAAGCCAGCTTGGAGAAGGCACTTAATGAGCGTTTAAAGACTGACTCACCAATTGGCTAATGTGAAAGGCGCCCACGAGGGCAGGTGTGTGATCTGGTTTGCTCTCTCCTAGAACTCAGGCCCCTGTATTGGGGCCTGCACTTAGTGATGGCCAATTAATGCTTGTTGGTTGGATGAATGAATGAAACCCAGTGAGTGACAAACCTCAGTAAGAAGCTGGAAACCACACCATTCTTTGTCCCTTTTTCTTAGAAATATTTGGAAAACAGCCATCCTTTTACCGCAAGGCAGCGTTCTGCTTGAGAAGGCAAGGAAGGAAGCTGATTTTAAGGAGCATCTACTCTATGCCAAGCACTTTTCACTTCTCGTTTCTTCTTGTGCTGTCAAGAACGGTGATATTTCCCCCACTTAACCGTGGAAGAGTTTGCACATTAGATAGTGGGCTGACCTGCTCGGTGCCCGCAGCAGGTAAAACACAGGTGGATTTTGAAATCAGGCTGATGGACTCAGAAGCCAGGTTGTTCCCATGCTATCGTCGCTCTTGCTGGTTGTGCTTTGCAGGGAAGGGGTTTGGAGCCCTACCACATGGCTTCACTTGTGAGAAAGTAGCCTCTGCTGGAGCTCAGGCTTCCTGCCTCTGCTGGTCCTCGGAAGAGCCTTGTGGGGGAGAAGTTCTGCTTCCCATTTTGCAGATGAGGAAACAGATCTCCAACCCCAAGTTGACCAGCCTGGCGTGTGCTGTTAATGGTGTCTCATCACATTCCTACTTCATTTTATAGTCAGTATTCTGTTTTCACAATACTTCCATGAGGCTGTCAAAGAAGGCACCATTCCTCTCATTTTCCTTCAAAAGAGGAATCTTAGGTTCAGAAAGTTTAAGGGCTTTGTCCCAGGACATGGGAGAGGCAGATGGCAGAGCTGGAAGTAGAACCAAGGCTTCAAAACGCCCAGCCCAGGGCTTTCTGCATGAAGGCGGCTGGATCACTCTCTGGCCTGTGAGACTTTGGGCCCAGGTGACTGTCCCTCTCTGGGCCTCTGCATTTTTACCCATAACATGAGGGTACTAAGCAGGCCAGGTGTCTCTACGTCACAGCATGTGAAGGCCAGGCAGGTTACACAGTGCATGGAGGAGAAGATGTGGGGTGGGAGCTCCTGTGGTCCCCTGGGCTGCGTGGCCTCTGGGGGGAGGGAGTAGACTGGCCTCCTTCACCTCTGACTGTGGCCACAGAGATAGAGGCCCATGTAGTCAGATCCACTCATTTTCCAAGAGAAGACAGAAATCCAGATTGTTATAAGAAATCTCTTGGTTTTCAAATGTCACTTGCTAATCTCAATACTAAATAATACAGTGTAGGTGTCTGCACAGCCACGTTCATAGCAGCATAATTCACAATAGCCAAATTGTGGAAGCAACTCAAGAGCCCACTGACAGACAGGTGGGTGGATACACAATGTGTGTTCTGTACACACAATGGAATTATTCAGCCTTAAAAAGGAAGGGAATTCCAACCCATAACACATGCTGCAACAGGACGAGCCTTGAGGACATTATGGTTAGAGAAATAAACCAGCCACAAAAAGACAACTACTGTGTGACTCCACTTACATGCGTCCCTAGAGGAGTCCAACTCATTTCAGAGAGAGAGTAGAAAGAAGCGTGCCAGTGGCTGGAGGAGGCCCATGGGAGTTAGTGTTTAATAAGTATAGAGTTTCAACTCTGCAAGACAGGAAAGTTCTGGAGATGGATGGGGGTGATGGTCGCAAAATAATGAGAATGTACTTAATGCCACTGAACTGGATATTTAAAATGATTATAATGGTGAGGCTTATGTTATGTGTATTTTACCACAATTAAAAAAAAAGGTATAAGCCAAATAAGACGTGTGTGGGCCCCTCTGTCCCAGGTGCCACCTGGTACACACTGTGGGGTCAAATCTCTCAAGGGTCTATCTCGAGGGTTTGGGGCCTGCCTGTCACTCACCCCTCACTAACTACTGCCCCAGGTTCTGCCAAGTCCTGTAGCCGACGCTCCACTGAGTGTCCCTTCCTGCTGCTACCTCTGTCTCAGAGCAGCCCGCACAGATGCTCCATTTTTACTGCATCTACCAAATGTCTCCATCAGCCCCCTCCTTGCCACCTGAGTCAGCTGGCCTCACAGTCCTGCAGTTCACAGGGAACTGGTGGAGGGAGAAGATGCCTCTGTCCAATCACAGCAGCTACTTTTGCTCTTTAACTGCCAGGGAGGTGGAGCTGAATGAGGCTGCATGCCAGGAATTCTCTGGGGTGCCGTGGTTAGCTGGGGGCAATTCGTGGACACAAGTATTTTAGAAGTGAGGAGCTCTTCCTTTATGCTGGAAGCAAGGACTCCAGAACCTGCCCCTCAGCGGGGACTTGGCAAATGGAGGGCACCACACAGGGCAAGAGGGAGGGGCAATGGACTTCTCAGATGTTAGGGCTGAGAGAAATGCTGGGAGGTGTGTGGTTGCACCCCACTTTATAGATGAGGAGCAGAGGCCAATAGAGGCCGAAGGACAGCCTCGAGGTCACTGTCAAGTTAGAGACAGAGTTGAGTCTCTGGGTCCCTAACAGTCCTTCCTGCCTGGACTGAGGATGACTGATCCCTTCTGAATTCCAGTCTCTTCGAGAATTTGATGAAATCTATGGCCCCTCCCTAGGAAAGACTCAGATGGCTGGGACTCCAGGTGAGCCCAAGCTTCTGCAGGAGCTCTCTAACATCACGATGACTCCTAAGATTATTTTTAAAACCATTATACTGCCATCTCAGTCCCCTATCTCAGGCGGAAACTATGTGGGACTGTAAATGCAACAAACCCTCACCGCAGAGCAGGCCTGAGCAGCCATCGGGAGCCAAGAGAGGAGAAGGAATTGCCGTCTGCAGATGCGGTGACGCCCTGACATGGGGAGAATCTTACAGTGTTCTGAACACTTTCCCAGCCATTAGCTCACTTGATCATCAGAACAAAACTGTCAAGTGGGCATCAGGACCCTCAAACAGATGAAGAAGTGGAGAGCATTAATTTGTGCAAGGTGATAGAGCTTACGAGTGGCAGAGGCACTACAAACCCAGGCTCCTGCCACCATGCCGTGCCAATACATACGGGCTTCTTACGGTCAAGAGCCATCTCTTTGGTCCCCTGGCTGGTATCATGTAATGATCCATTCCTCATAGATGACTTGAGATAGGAAGATGGTTGTTCAGCTTGTAATCTGGCCCTCTGGAAGGGACCGTAGATCATGGGTCATCTCTGCTCTGCTGCTCAGTTGAGAGGGATGCAAATATTTTCCAGCTTACTGTGTTTGCCTCTGCACTATCTTCTTTCCTGAAACCAAAAAAAGCAGGACCATGGGTTCTTAAAGGGAACACACCAAAGCCAGCCACATACATGTGCATTTAAGCCACTGGAAGACCTCCACCTTAAACTCTATGCGGTGGGCTATGACATGGGATATCTGTAATACAATCCATCAGCTGTTTGCCCTAGAAAAAAATCTTCTCTTGAAATCAGTTCAAATCCTCAAAGCTTCCAGCACTGTTGATACCCAAACTTCACTACACATCAAATCACTTTGAGAGCTTTATAAGAACTCAGATTCCCAGGTTCAATCCTAGACTTATGGACTCAGTGTGCATGAGATAAATCTTAGAAATATGTGTTTGCAGTGAGTTCCCTTGTCACATGCTTAACTGGGGTATTCTTAAGCATTACGCTCATATGGTAAGCACCTGGCGTCTGGGTACCTCTGCCTTGACTGATGCTCCATTCTGAGGACAAAGCAGAAAAGTAAACTTCTAGTAATTGTCGTTGAGATATCAAACGCAAGAAGCCATCATTCCTTGCCTTCATCATGCATGAGGTTGGCATCCAAATTCTTGCATAGATCTTACATTCACCAAGAAATGAATGTGTCAACTATCCAATAATTAACAAATTCCTTAGGGTCACCTCCAAAACCTATGTGGGACACTAACAGGTGGTAATTCCTATAAAATCATGTTTAAAAAATTACAATAATAACAAAGATACTCAACTTCTTAGAGATAATCAGCAGATGCAACAAAACAGCGAAAATCACCCTGGAGGGATTCCATGCAAGAGGGGTCCTAAGAAGGAATTTAAAATAAAAATACTCACAATATTCACATATGTTCTACAAATGAAAATAGAGTAACTGCTGAAGACCTCTACAGAGAGATTAAACAGTAGACTAGACACAAATGAAAAGAAACTTAGTGAACTAAAAGACAGATCTAAAGAATACCCAGAATTCAGTCTAGAGAGATAAAGAGGAGTGGGGGGGGGGTCCTCTAGGTTGAATTATTAGTAAAGGCCTTTCTGAGGAAGTGACATCTGAGTTGAGACCCAAATGTCAAGAAGGAGCTGCTGTGGAAAGAAATAGGGCCAAGTGTCCTGGGCATAAGGGGGCAAAGTGAGGAGGGCCTAAGGTACAAGGAACAAACTTGGCAGTGACAAGTTGGTGTGTCTGAAGAACAGGAAGCCGACCGCTGAGAAGGTGTCAGGGACGAGGAGAGCATTGCAGGTATGGAGCCAACAAGCAGGTGTCAGTGCAGGTGGCGACAGTTAACAGGGGCATGTTGCAGCTGAGGGTGCAGAAGGACTTTGCAACAATGAGCGCTGACTGCTCATTCCTTCCTTCATTCATTCACTTTCTCATTATCGAGTAACTACTATGTGCCGGGCACTTTTTTGAAGGCTACAAGAAATGTTGAGATGAATAAAACCCACACAAACATTTGTCCTCAGGGGCCTCACAGTTGAGGGAATAAAACAGGTAAACAAACTATATTGTCAGACAGAATGAAATGTCCGATTAACAGAAATGACAGTGGACTGTGGAGATGTGGAGAGAGGATCCTGCAGGAGATCTGCCTGAGACATCAGGACGGACGACTTAGAGGAAGTGGCAGGCTCACCACACTGCCGATGTGGGCATCTCAGAGGGGCCCTTCACCTGGAGAACAGTCAACTAGTGGACTCTGTGATGTGATGACTCTGTGAAATCTCAGCAGGTATCCGTGTGCCTGGGGAGTTGGAGATGACGAGGCTGTCACCTCACTCCAGAGTTCGTGGTTGGAAGCAGGTGTGTAAAGCAGACACAGGCGGAGATCACAGGCAGATAAACAAACACATGATGGGAGGAGTGCCCTGCGGTATCATGAAATGAGGGCAAAAATGGGGACAGTAGTCCACGCCCTACTTAGTTCCAGCTCTTGGATGAGAGAACAGAGTCTAACAGGAGAGACCAGCATAGATGTGACTGCCCTTGAACCACTCTCTTAATCCCTAAGTTCACACAGCCTTCTGCAGAGATGCATAGAGGAGATGGGAAGGTCATACCCTTAGGTCCTTAGTGACCACTTTGCCACTGCCCTTTCTCTCACTCTGTTCTGGAAATCAAAGCACCGGCCTAACCTACTTCACAGACTAAAAATGCCTAGAAAGTACAGAACAGGGGTTCTCTCTCCTGCCCAGCCATTCCCCCAACCCAGCCCGCCACCATCTCTTACCTGGACCCTGGGACAACTCCCTAACAACCAGGCTCCCTGCTTCAGGGCCCCCACCCCAATGCACTCCCCACGTAGCAGCCAGGATTCTTGGGGATCTGGTTACATCACCCCCTTTCCTCAAACTACCATACATTTTTCTCTGTTTAGGATGCAGCCAAGCTTCCAAGCAAACATTCCTAGATTCTTCCTAGAATCTCTCAAAATGTCCAGCCTTGCCTACCTCCCCTCATTCATTTGAAATTCGAATCCTCCCATGTTGCTCAGCAGCCACATGCAGTCCCCCAGGGGCAGGACACTGGCCTTGGCCAGCATACACCGTGTGTCAAATGCCCAGAGGAGAATGTGCAAGTGAGTAGTTGATAAATTGATAGCAACAAAATTCTTTGGCCATTTTTAAATCAGACTATGGAGGGGTTGTTCAGTTCTTTGAGTTCCTTGTATAATCTGCATACTAATCCCTTGTCAGGTGAATAGTTTGCAAATATTCTCTGGCATTCTACATGTTGTCTCTTCACTCTCTTGGTTGTTTTCTTTGCTCTTTTGATATAATCCCATTTGACTATTTTGCTTTGTTGCCTGTGCTTTTGAAGGCTTAGGTGAACATCCTGAATCATTTTCTATGTTTTCTTCTAGTGATTTCATAGTTTTGTTCTTACATTTAAGTTTTAATCCATTTGGAATTGAGTTTTGTAAGTGTTGAGTTGGGGGTCTGGTTTCATTCTTCTGCATGTGAATATCCAGTTTCCCAGCATCATTTATTGGAGACACTGTCCTTTTCTCAATGATTTTTTGTGCCTTTGTTGAGATTAGCTGGCTCTAAATATGTGGATTTGTTTCTGGACTCTGTTCTGCTCCGTTGTCCATGGATCTGTTGCATGCCAGTACCGTGCTGTTTGGTTACTGCAGTAGATTGGGAAGTCAGGGAGTGTGTTGCCTCCAGCTTTGTTCCTTTTGTTCACAATTTGCTTTATCTATTTGAAGTCTTCTGTGGTTCTATATACATTTTGAAATTACGTTCTCTATTTCTATTGAGAATGCCATGGGTATTTTGGTAGAGACTGAATAAATCTGTAGATTCTTTGGGTCTTACGGTCACTTTTAACAATATTAATGGAGCTGGGGTTTTGTACAAGATGTGCCAGGCTCCAGGACCCATGCTCTTAAGCAAGACAGAGAAACACATATCAAATGCCCCAAAGGAAACGGCACTCATGAGAAACTGTGAATGGGGCAGGTACTGACCACAGACAGATGAAACCCAGATCTACTGACTACGATTTTTACTGGAGGCAACCTAGTTCCAACATATTCCCTAAGGGAATAGTCAGCACTTTCTCTCAGGTAAAGGGAAGCAAATGTAAAATTTATGACTTTTTGATTCTAACAAACCCTTCAAAATTCATGGATCTACTCAATCTGCTCCATCTGGTCACTAATTTGTATATTTTAAGTGATGTTTGTGTTTATGATTCAATTGTGCTATCAACAGACTTGGTGTAAATCATGGTGTTTTAATTAGCAAACTAGTTATTCCTAAGAAATCATCTAGAATATATCTTTGTATAATTAGCTAAGGAAACAGACACCCACCCAAAAGAAAGTAAACTCATGGTCATCACCCAGCTTGATCATGGCAGAGCCTGGAATGGCTTTCTGGTTCTCCACCCAATGCTCCCTCCACCTCTCCCACTACCAGCATTCATCAAGAACTGTCCATGGGCCCAGCCCTGGGACAAAAGCTTTTTGATGTTCAAGGGGAAATGAGATGAAGTCCCCACCTGTAATGTGTTCTTTCTTGGGAGGGGGGGAAGCTGCCTCTTTATTGAACTTGAAAGCAGCCCCATGTCCCTGTTTCTATATCATAGAGCCAATGAGTTTCTCTGCCCTCTGTGCTTTCTGAAACGTGTGAGATTTTCTGGCCCATCTTAAAGTTAGAACACTCCCCCCAGCATATGTGATGGATAGTTGTACAAATTTTCCTTGCATACATCCTCCCACCTATGTCAGGGAAGCTTGTTCCATTGGACAGCTCATTCCCCTGGGGAACTCACTCATGAATGGAGTGAAAATGAGACTGGTTGGAATGTGTGGGAAGCTTTGGAAGGAATATTTCACATGCTATTTAAAACTGCAGCGTGGGGGCCACATACAGAGAGGAGCCTCTCTTCAGAAACGGTGAGCCTGTTTTGAGGTGACTCCCCGGCTGCCTTGTGGTTGCCCCAGAATGGCAAGAGAATAAGCAGAAAGGCCAGCTTTGCCTGCTTCACCTGCCCAAAGGGGCTTGATCCAATTTGTCTGCCACAGGCAGAAAAATGAAGAGGCAACCTGTGTTCTCAGGTCCTGGTGGGGCACAGAAAGCAGGGCCACACTGGTGAGCAACAGCTGACTCTTGGGGGAGGGGGGACTGAGTTTTAGCATTTCCCAATATCTATAGTGTAAATACCTCCACCGTGGTTGATTTTAAGCCACTAAGGTGACATCAAAGAGAAGCTGATAACAGACATATGCACTGGCTTTTACAAGCCAGAAGGAGACAGCTGCAGCCCTCCACCGTGTGTGCACACACGCATGTGGGTCTGTGTGTGGGGAAAGCACACGTGTAAGAGAATGGATGCAAGCAGAAACACATGACAGAGTGATAGTCATTCTCTCTTTAGTAAAAATATTAATTTTGCCAAAGTAATATGAGAGAACAGGCAAAACATTTTATAATCAATCAATCAATGTAAAAAGCGTTTTGTAGCAATGTCTCCAACTTACTTTCAAGGGAATATGTCTGTCTTTATATCAGAGCCATGATGGTAAAGTGCGCCAGTGTCCTAAAACATATGGTGATGTGACAGACATAGCAGCAAGTATGTTTGAAAGAAGAATTTATGACTCTCCGTTCTCCAGAGGAGGGGGAGATACACCACACCATGCAGGGCCTTAGAGGAGGTGCTGAGCTCAGCCGGGAGGCAAAGGCAGGGGGAAAGTGTGGCCCAGAGCCTTTATTCTGGTCTCTATAGGAAGAAAGGAGTGAAGCAGGATAGGCAAGCCTGAATGAGCCTAGGATTGGATCATTTGAAAAATTGTACAGGCTCTGGGCTATCTATGTAGATGAGCTCTGGTTTTCTGGTATCTGGCCTGGAGTAGCTTGGATCAGGGGAACCAGTGGCTTGGTATGTGAGTGTTAGTTGAATGTGATGGTTAGAAATACAGAAAGGTTAAAGGTGCTCTGGATGTTTGGTTTACATATGAAAGGTGGGCTCACTGGGGAACTACCTTCTATCTCTAGGGATGAGCTGACCCTGGCACAGTCCAACTCTCCCTGGCCAAAAAAGCCCCAAGAGAGCAAAGCATCATAAAAAATAGAAATAAAATATATGAGTAATACAACCAGCTTCAGAGCTGAACTACCTGTGTGGCCTTGAGCAAATCAAGTTACCCTCTTTCTTCCTCAGTTTCCCCATCTGTAAAAGGAGGATGATAACGCCCAGCTCATAGGTCTAGTGTGAGGAAGATGACACTCAGAGGAGGCCTTAGCAAATGCCAGCACTGGCATTGCTGGAGAGCCTCACAATTCCTGGAACCTGGTGGACAGGCAAAGACTATTCTTGGAATAAATTTAAGTAAGGGTCATGGAGGTCAGTGCGCTAGGGTGCCGTGTGGAAGGAGCATAAGCTCCATAAGCTTCCTAATCACATGGGTACAGAAAATACAGACAGAGATAAAATGCTTTTTTCTCAAAATACCCTAATCTGTGTTTCAATATCAAGATTCATTAGGATCACTCTCACCTTCACTGTTCTTAACGTTCTGGTCTAATTGATGGATTTGCTCAGGAGTCAGGGTCCTTTTGAATCTCATTATCCTTGGGGCTCCTGGCTGTACTGATCCCATTTAGAAATAAGGCAATAAATCGTCCACAAACATCATGACTAAACCTATAGGTTGTCAAGCGAACAGACACAGAAAGCAGGGCTTTCTCATTGCATTGTCTGTTTTTAATTTAATTTTTATCACAAGTTTGAATTTCTGAACCAGCAAAAGCTGGTCAATGACTTTAGAAATTTTTATTCTCTTTGAGATAGTAATTCTATTTCTGAGAATCAATCTGCAAGACATAGTCCTCTATGAAGACAAAGATTTATACACCATGATAACCATCACACTATTAAAAAAAAAAAGAAGAAGGAAAAAGAAACAGCCCAAACATTCAATAAGGTTTTGTGTTATTTAACCATGAAAAGTAGTAAAATTCATGACAACAATGTTAGCATGGGGGAAATGTCTACAATATAAGATTAGATTAAAGTAGTTGCAAGAAAACTTACCCATGGGGATAAAAGAGGACATGAGCCTACAGGTTCACTGGGATTTTGTTTCTATGGGTTTAATGTTTTCTTATTAACTGCTGTTCTCTATTTTCTAGTTTTTCTGTAATAAGCATACATCATTTAAAAATAATTTTCATAATTTGGATTTTTAATACCTACATAAGTACACCATAAACTCTCTTACAAAGCCAGCGGATTTACCTGAAGAAATATGTACGGTGATACATGTTACTTTTTATTTGTTAGAAATACTTAGAGAGTCTCATATCCTGTTCTTTAGTGTCAAGGTAATTTGTACTTGATCTCACTTGGACATAACCTTGAGCTTCTTTTACATGGCTGAGTCAGTAACTTAACATTACTGGAATTTGCTTATGCACATAGAAATGCAAATAAAAGCCATTTCCATCAAATCAGATGTGAGTGCCCTCTCAAAGTCTGTTTTCCCACTAAGACATATTCATTCTCCTGTATTTCTCATGGGTTTCAGTTTAGTCTCTGTTGTCTGTCTGGTCATTTCTTTGGTCCACTAAGCAGCTCAGAAAGGAATTGAAGTATATACCTGAAAATATTACCTTCAACGTGCAGGGTGGGCACCATAAACACCTCTCACCTGCTGGCAGTTCAACCCCCCACCTAACCACCCTACAGATACGAAAATCTTTCAGGCATGCAAATCCAGTCCTGAAACACCCCCTTCCTGGTCCCACCTGGCTTAACAGCCTCAGCGACCCTCATGGTCGTGGCAGGGCCCATCTTTACCTTTCCTGTTCACATCATTTTTCCCACCTCGCTCTAAGGTCCAATTACATCCAGGTCCTGCCATTCCCAGACATGGCTTGTTCTTACACCATTATGTGTGCTCACGTTGCCGGGGAAAGACATAATTTGTTGGCCAACCCACACTACTCCCCTGTCACCTTCTGGACTAGAGGGTGGAAAGGACAGATACTGGCTCTGAGGGAGAAATGACTATGGACACATTTATGGACATATCTGGCCAATGAGAGTCAAGGCAGCCTATGCTGGAGGCGTCTAGGAAGGGTCTGCCTTCCCCTTTTCTCTTGAGATACAGATGTGAGGCTGCAGTAGCCACCTTGTGACCACGAAGCAATAAGCACCAGGAAAAAGCCAGTAAGCTGCAGACAGTGCATCTGGAGATGGCAAGCAGCCGAGTGACTGGGGCATCACTGAGCCGCCACACCAGCCCCGACACCGTGCACCTCTGTCCCCTTGATGGGTGGGTGATAAGCATAGGCTCGTTTCACTGTGAGCCATCCTAATTCTTGCAGCTAAGTGTCTGTTGCTTGGCTTACTCTTCCTTTTCATGGACTGTAACACACTGGTCAACATACAGAGGTGGTAACATAAGGAACTGGGCCTACTATACTGATACGCACACGTGGCGCATGTCTGGTCTACAAAATTTGCTCAACTTAAGTGGGTGGTCAGTGTAGGGAGGTGGTCAACTGTGGAGGTTCTACTGAACGTAAAGTGGCAAATTCAGTGTCTGAACATGCTAGAAGCTTAATACGAGTTTCTTCCCTTTCCTCTTCTTCCTGAGTTTTCCTTTGGGGTCACACTTACCTATTAGGTAAACATACTGCACCTAAAACTGTATATTTCACTGAGATTTACTGGGGTTTGTACCTGTATACACAGTTTGGCTGCCTATGAAAGAAATCAATTGATGTCGCCTAGGTGAGAACGGGACTTCATGGCAAGGCTATCGCCCATAACTGAAGGGAAGAACGAATGGCATCCCAGGGGCAGATCTGGGCTCAGCACAGCTGTGGTCAGGGACCCAAGCACTGCCAGGAAGCTCTTCCTGCTTCCCATTGGCTATGACTATCTTTTCTTCACTATAACTGAAAATAGACACCTCCTGAAGTTATTCTGGGGGTCCTATGCAGAGAGAACCACAGTTTCAGAGTGCAAGATCCTATAAGGATTTTGAATGGCCTGGCTTGGGTCAGATGTCTGGCTGTCAATCAATCAGAGAGGCCAGACCTGAACCACAGGACACAGAGGCTCTGAGTCCTTGCCCCCGCAGAGAGGAGGGCTGGGAGCCAGGACCTGCCCCAGGCTTAGACCCCAGGTACTGTGTGTTCTCCCTCATATTTCACCTCCTTCTCTCCCAGGAAAACCTGAGGTGCCTTCCCTGACAAAGCCATTACTCCGGAAGTTCATAAAAGCTGACAGTCTTGGTTCGGGCTCCCCCAAAGGCAAAGCCTGAGGCCAGGACATGGGTGGCAGTGGTTTATTTGGAAGCCGTCATGAGAAGCAGGAGTCAGGGAGTGGAGACATGAGACAGCAAAGGCAGAGAAGCCAACACCTAGAGTGCTGAGGCCGCTGCTGGAGGCAGTGGGGGCAGGGCCCCACCAGCGCTTCTGAATAGGATTCTCTGTTTAGAGGGCAGGAGTCTGCACTTGAGTTGGACACAAGGAGAGCCTTGAGTTTTCTGGAATAAGTTTCACTAAAGCTTAGAGCAGAGACAGGCTCAGGAATATGACATCAGATCTTCAAGGCACTTGCTACATGGATGAGAAGGGTATAATTCCTGAGCTGCCTTTTCTTAGAAATTGGAAGGTTGTCTGGTTTGACACCAAAGTAAAGATCTACCAAAAGGAAGTGGACCTAAGATTTCCAGACCACCTACATTGTGCCTACTCTACCAGCTGCCCACACGTTTTTATATCATTTTCTAATTCTGTAATTGTTATGGATGAGGAAACAGGCTCAGTGACCCTGAGTAATGTGCCCAAAGTCATCCACTGGGAAGCAACACAACCTGCCAAAAAGGAAGGCTGGTGAGGTCTGAGAGGGTGGCCTTGCTCACACTGCCCTGCCCAGCCAGCTTGGGGTCGCAAAAGCTAGGCATTTTCAATATTTAAAATAAAATGTGAATCATAACATAGGTAAGTATAAAGGAAAAATGTATGTGATCCTTCAGAAAAGACCAACAACCTTGAGCCAGTAATGCAGGAGAGTGTGAAGGGTTTGGCTCTTGTATTTCTATTGGAAGCTACAGAACGTTTCCTTCTGGAGTCTTGAAAACACACACCCAGCCCCAGAAGGCATTTAATTATGATGCACTGCAGCGTTTCAGCTGCACCCACCCTGGGTCTGGGTTTGCCCAGTTCCTCAGGAGTCATCCTGCCTCCGACTTCCATAAATCATCTCAGGCCCAGCAGCGCCCGGCAAGTGGCAACATGAGATCGGTGCAGAGCTTGAGGAGATGCAGCTGGCCATTCATCAGGGAGCCAGGGACAAGAGAGACACAAATGATGTCTAAGAAAAATGATTCCAGCTTCCCAGGGGTGAGGCATGTGATGAAAGGGCAACATTCAAAACGCAAACTGCATTGTCACTTGTGCTGTCAGGAAGCTCCAGGACTAAGCTTCCAGAAACAGGAAACCCAGGAACTCGACCTCAAGACACAAAGGGGGAGGTGAGGTTCCCTGTCCCCACCACTGTTATCACACAGCAGAAAGGACCAGAAACACAATCCTCAGTGCCCATCTCACAGGTGAGTAGACAGAGTCACAGGTGTGAGCCCCTTGCCCAAGGTTACACAGATTGAAACTGATGTTGCTGGAATTCAGATCTGAGTAATCTCACTTCTAACTGGCTCACGAGGTCACCTTTGGAAATAAAATGAAAACAATCCAATCTCTTCCCATATATAAGTACAGTAGAACCTCTGTAAGTTGACCACCCAGGGACTATGACAACTGATCAGCGTACGAATGTGACCAAGGTAAGGAGCAAGGCCCAGTGTGTTGATACGTACATGTCGGTCTATAAAAATCAGGTCAACTTAAGGAGCGGGTCAGTGTAGGAGGTGGTCACCTGTGGAGGCTCTCCTGCATTTGCAAGTGGTTTAAGGATTCTCATCACTGTCATGAACCAGGCTGTGGCTCTGGGGCCAGCTCACTAGGCTCTTTGCTGAGAGGTGTGGGCTCAGGGCGGGGCCAGCGCTGGACTCACCTTGTAATTTTCAGAAGGAAGCTTTCAGGGGAAGGAGAGAGCAAAATCACGTCTTGGCCAGGGCTCATAAATCGGCTTTTCACTGCTTCCCAAATGCACACTAAGAAAGCTGCCAGTCTCTCACAGCCCTCTGCATCTGACCACTGTTCTTCTCTTCCAAGTGGCTCCTAAAGCTTCTGACTGGCTGGGTAGGCCCCCACCTCAAAGGCCACCTGGCCCGTGCTTCCCCATCTGGCATGTCAAAACCACCAGGAGAAGTCTCAAAATTGTCAACCCCTGGACCACTGCAGACCAGATGGGTGGAGTCTCTGGGCAGGGACCTCAACCTCACTGTCTTGTAAAGCTCATCTGACAATTCTGATGTGCACTCAAGGTTGAGAAGCGCCAGTGCTGACCACGGTCCTCTCTGTACAGCTAGGAAACTGAGACCAGAAATGCCAGGGGCTTTCTCGAGGTGCAGGGCTCCTCAGACAGAAGTTGCTGCTCTGGCTCACAGTTGGGGCAGATGAGGCCAGGTAGGACCAAAGTCAGATCTCAGGACCATGTTCTCATCAGGACCCCTTGGCTGTGCACTTTCCAGAGTTGGATGTGCTGCTGCTGACTCAGGGGTCTATTGCCATTTCACAGGCAGCCCAGGCTGGCAAGCTGGCAGACTGATGCCTCGTTCACAGTTCAAGGTTCCAGAACCTTGGACTAACTTGGTGTGTGTGTCAGTTTCCAGGTGGCACATCAGATCTTCCACTTGCTCCCATGAAGAGTGGTTTGAGGCAGGTGCATGTGTGGGAGAACACACCACTCTTCTGAAGGACTCATCTGCTTTGTGTCCTTATCAGCCTGACACAGCCCCAAGAGGCTGGCTGATGGGGTCTCCCACGATGGCCTCCTGGAGCCATAGGCCTGTCTCCAGAGCCTCTTTTCCAATGCAACTGCCCTGACCCAACAGAACCATGGCACAGACCCCAGTCAGCAGACTGCACGCTGAGCAGCCTGTGCAGGGTTCACCACCTTGAATACAAAGGGATACAGGCTGGTGCCCAGTGGGTTCTGGCAGGACCACATCAAATGGAACTACTGCCTGGAGCAGGGGGCAGAGCGGGGAATAGCTGCTCACTGAGCTTCAGCACAGCCCCCACAGGCAAGGTGCTTCACCTGAATCAACTCCGAAGTAGGACGGCCCATGGTACACCTGGCCTCCATCTTTGTGGGTTCTACATTCATGGATTCAACCAACCTCAGGTTAAAAATGCCTGAAAATTTTTTTTCTGTATTGAACATGCACAGAATTTTTTTCTTGTCACTATTCCCTAAACAATAGAGTATAATAACTATTTGTATAACATGTACCCTGAATTAGGCATTATAAGTAATCTAGAATTGATTTACAGTATGGGCAGATATACACAGATTATATGCAAATAAATCACACCTTTTTATATCAGGGACTTGAGCATCCATGGACAATCTCCCATGGATACTAAGGGATGACTGTATATTTATCATTATTTGTTGCATAGCAATTAGGAATCCATCCCTGGGACCAGACTGCCAGGTTCAAATCCCATCTCTGTCACTTGCTAGCTGTGTGATCTTGGGCAGGTTAATTAACTTCTGTTTTTACATCTGGGAAGAGGGTATGACATTGAATCTACATCATGATGATTAACTGAGCTGGTGTATGCAAGGTGCTTATAGCAAGGCTTGGGCCATCAGAAGCACTTATTGCACATTAGTTGTGATTATTATTTGATTATGTGATTATTATGTGATTGTATCTGGTTTTTCAACCACAAGTTCTATAATGGTAGTAGAGCAAAAGTAAATAACTTTGTGCTTATCAGCAACTACCGATGGCAAAGACATGTTAGCCCCTTAGGTAACTCAGGTCCCACTGGGCAGGGCAAAGCCACTGAGCTCACGGGGCCTCAGCTTGTAAGGTGCTTTCAAGGCAGGGCATGGGCAGCGGACAGTCACCTTCACACTTCAGAGCTCTGGCCTCTGGCCACAAGTCGGGACTTCAGTGAGATGTGTCCTGCTTATCTGGGTGACCTGAGACCTTGAGACCTGAGTAAGCAGCTGGGGCAGGGGTCTGGGAGGAGCCAGGCCATCTGAGTGGAGCAGTTCCAGCTCCCCATCCAGTGCCAGAGGCTTGTGCCCTGAAGGCAGAATGGTCCCAGGAGGTGAGAAGTGTCCTGCTCTAGAGTAGGCGATGTGTCCTCCTTCCCAGGCTCCCCGCAGCCTCTGCAGTAAGCCCCGCATGCTCGGTGCTGTGCGAGTCAGTCTTTCCAGAAGCACATGCAGCCAGGAGCTGCATCCCAGTCAGGCGGTGAGCTGGAGGAGAAGCCTGAGGCTCCGGGACATGTGGTCCTCAGGATTATAAACATGCACGTGTCTGCATATGGAGATGATGGCACACATACAGGGACGGGATGGTGCCATGAGACGGTGTGGATAAAGTGAGAGAACGCAGAGTTGGAGTCAGCTTCCAGCTGACAGATCTCACCAGCGCCAGAAGGGAGGAGGGTGTAGATATGGTGACACTGTGAGACAGGAACGGGGTTGGGGAGACATGGGCTGTGTTTGAGGAGGAGGCGCGGGCAGGGCCAGCTGGCATGAGAGCCGGAGAGGTGGGAGGAGAGGTGGGGGCTTTGACACCAAGGCGAGGAGTGTACCTGCTGATCACAGTGGATGCATATAGGAAGTATTTTTGCACACAGGAGGGATATAAAAAGCGCCGCCCTTCTAAAGAAAGACTAGTCTGACAGCAGGTACTGTGAGGCGAGCAGACAGGGCGAGGATGGGCAGTTCCCAGGGTCCAGCTGGGGGGCTGCCCATGTAAGGCAGGGGAGCCTCAGCTCTTCCCCCAGACACAAAGTCAACCACACATCTCTGATCCCACTTGGAAAGTCCCTGAGGGAACCAAATGACTCAAAGTACCAACAGCCCCATGCTCTGCCCTCAGTAAGCTGGTTTCTGACTAGGCGGGGAAGTGGTGACAACCCAGAGGAAACTCAGGATGGCTGGGAAATAAGCCACTTAGACCTGGGCAGGGTCAACCTGAGCCCCACTGCCCTGCTGGTGATGGTGACGGACAGTCACCTGTCCTGCCCCTTCTCCTCAGACCTCCAGGAAACCTGCCTGAAAACACACAAATCTCAACTCCTTGTTTTCTATCAAACCAAAACCCAATAACCTCACAGGCCAGGTAACACACACCTGCTCTATCCCTTTCAGAACTGCAACTCAACTCTCAGTTGCCCAGCACCTTCTGGACACCAGACCCTGTGCCACGTGTTGGAGTGCAGAGAAATGAGACAAAGCCTTGGGGAAAATGAACCCACAAAAGGGGCTGGCACTGCTTGGTGGCTGTCTCGAAAGCACAGGTACCTATCCTTTTACAACAGCATATATTTGGGTTTCTGTGGCAACTGCCTCTCCCACAAACCTCAGCAAAGCATTTCCTATGCATAGGCCCTGCGGGATGTCCAGTGTGGTTCCAGTCCTGGGCGCTAAAGGTCTGACAGGGGAGATAGACGTGCACTAATCCCGGGGCTGGGGGCACTGAGATAGGCCCAGGACTCACCCTTGGGAAGAGACGCAGCCTTGGGGCAAGTTCTCAGCAATGTGAGGACAAACCTGGAGGCCACGAGAGAAGGCTGTGCCTGCATGTCAGGCCCTGGAGGAAGTGCAGGGGCCTATGGGCAGGGGAAAAGCAGAGTCCCTTGAAGATTGATGGAGGGGATGGGTGGCAGGGGAGGCCTGGGGAGATTTCACTTCCCTGTGTGAGTTTTTCTGTAAGGTTTAGATTTTTATAGTGATATGTTTAATATTCATAACAGCCAAAAAATGGAAACAACCCCAAGTTCATCAGCTGCTGAATGGGTAGCCGCTGTGTGGCCTCTCTACAGTGGACCGTCACTCAGATGGAGGAGTGAAGCAGTGACAGCTGTGATGTCGGGAGGACCCAGGAGAGCCGGTGCTCAGTGGGAGGAGCAGACACCTGCCATGCGAGGCCCCTCATGTCAAGTGTCCATAACAGGTGAATCCGTAGAGACTTAGCCACCCCAAAGCAGAGAGTGGGCAGGAGGGACTGCTTACGGGGGACAGAGTTTTCTTTTGAGATGAATTAAGCGTTCTGAAATTGGTGGTGGCAGTTGCAACATTGGGAATTCACTAAAAGCCACTGACGTGCACACTTTTAAATGATTAAAATGGTAAACTTATGCCATGTGACTTTTACTTCAACTATTTTAAAAGATTGGGTGACCTAGCAGAGCGCCTGTGTCCTCCTGTCTCTGGATCACATTTCTGGGCCAGATGAAAAGTTAAATAATCCGTCTGAAATGAACCAGTTTAAGTTCAAAACCCCCCAGCTCCTCCCACCCCCCAAGACCACTCACTCCCCCAGATGTTTCCCTTGTAAGCAGGAAGCCCAATCTCTGGCCTTACACCCAGAGTGCCCCATGGTTCATTCACTTCAACCGTTCACTCACTGCTCACTCGTCGGGTGAATATTTGATGAGAGCTTTCCACATGATGGTGCTTCTGGTGAAGTGCAGAGAAGTCCCTGCTCTCAGGATCCCCACATGGCAGGGGAAGGCAGACAGTGAGCAGGTGCATACTAGTCAGACAGTGACGAATGCCGTGAAAAGTGATGGAGTAGGAGGTGGCGGCAGAGAACGACTGGCAGGTACGGTTAGCTCTGCAGGTATCTGCACCAGGGAGCTGAAGGACTGGTCACCAGAGGGTGACAGTGTAACCAGGACTCAAATACATCTGAGCAACAGATCTGATGGTCACATGTACACAAGGACACCACAGGGACCCACCATGGCTTGAGCAGGGACCTCTGCCCTCACCCCTCCTATGCCCAGTCTTCCCAGCCTCTGACCCCAGTCCATTTTGTTCTCCTGCCTGGAGCTTTCTCTCCTGCTCTCTCTCCCTGCTCTGTGCCTGATAATTCCTACCCAGCCTTCATGTTTCAGCTTAGATCTGGCTTCCTCCAGGAAACCTTCCTCATCTACACCACAGATCCCCTCCCCAGTGCCTACCAGGGTGCCCCAACATTGATCACACCATGCCACTACTGTCTGATCTCTGGTGTGTGTCCCTGGGTGGACTGTAAGCTCCATCACCTCAGGAGACCCGTCTCTCATCTCGGAGCCCCAAGCACACCTCCTCCGAGGCATCTGCAAATATGGAGCTGAAATTAATGTGTCAAACTTGCAATATTAAGGAAAGTACTGTTTATAGCCTCCTATAAATGGTAAGTGTTCATAATACACCTGATAATTTAAGAGCTCATTAAGCAAAAAATAAAAATCTTTTACGAAGTTATCTTGAAACAGTATTCATCTTGTATTTGCTGATTGTCTACCATTTGCAGGGCCTGGAATACAAATTATAAGGCACTTAATCTCAGAAGGTCAAAAGCAGTAAACAAAGCCCTCTCATGGGCTGGTGTGCTCACACGTGCTCTCTCTCTCTCTCTCTGTCACACACACACACACACACACACACCCCAACAGCTACCTCAGATAGCAGCAGCTGAGCTCCTGGTCACCAGGGGAGCACGTACAGCAATGATGAATGTTCTTTGTTCGCTCTGATTGAGTGCTTGTGGAAGCCAGCCCAGGTCTGTGCACTGACGTGGATGTGAATGGAGAAGTTGTAGTCCCAGGAGAGGATCTGGAAGAAGAAAGGGGATCACCAGGAGGAGCAGAAGATGCCAACACCCCATGCACACTTCCCCATGACAAAGCATCTCCCTGGGGTCAGGAGCCATTCTTACCGGGGGGTGTCACTTGCAAAGGTGCAGTGATTTCCAACACTCTGATACAATTCCTAACAGAGGCATTGCCAAATTAAAACGTCAGTTGTTTTTTAAAAATTTTCTTGTTCTTCCCCACTATAGATGTTTTATTTCCACTTGAAAGATATTTGGGGAAGTGGATAAGACAAAAAGCAAGTCAACCTTCCCAGTGTTTTGTGTGTGTGCGCTTTCAACAGAATTGAGATCATAAAATTTCCTAGGGTTTTCGAATTCACACGGTAAGATTTCTCCGAGGCTTCATCTTCCTAGCAGCCATTGCCAACAGCTGCAGAATCTGCCCATTTATCATTGTATTCTCGCCTCCTGACACCACCCTTGGTACACAGTAGGCACCCAATATGTACTGAATTAACGTTAAATGGCCAATATTTCACTGAGCGGATATCTCATTATCCACATAACCATTTCCCTGCAGTCCGGCATTTAGATGGTTCCTAAGAACTTGCTATTATAAATCATACTGTGATAAATTGTGCAGTTAGTTCTATCTGTGTCTCAGTGACCAACAAGGAGCCGCCAGACAGGTGATTACCTAGTCAGAGTTCAAATACATGCGCATCTTTCGGGTTTCTGACTTGAATATCCACCGGCGTTTTTTTCAAGCCAATATCTGCATCATTTTAAAGGCTGGAAGTTATGTAAATATTCCTTTATCCCAAACTCAACGAACAAAGTAGCCAGAATTTACATTTTGTTTTGCAAAAGCGAGCACAGTCTCTTTTAGGAATAACATTAAATTTTCTTGACTTTTATGCTCAGTATGAAATATATACTTTTGAGAAGCCAAGAGAACTGACTCGGAAGTGAATTGTGTTTTAATAACAGCAACTTGTATTGGAAGCAAAGGACAGAAGGAAAGGGGAAAAGGAAATTTATAATTTACTTCTCATAAGCAGAAAAATAAAAGTGAAAAACCCAGGGAAATGAAGCTTCAAGAACTACGCATGCCTTGAGTCCACGCTGGGGCGGCCAGCGCCACGCTGCCCAGAGAAAGGCACCTGTGCAGTGTTCCATCCGTATATATTGCCACAAAAATGGGAGAGAGCCATAAGTTCAAGTGCTTGACCCAATTTTGCAGTAATCTAATAAAGAGTAATTAAGTGTTGAAATGCTAGACCATTAAGGTCTGTTATGACAATGACCAGCTTTACGTATTCGCTAGCCTGCAGTAAGCAAACTTTATTAAGTCTTAGATGGCTTTCCCTTGATAGGTTTATACTCCCATAAATGTTTACAGCCTTTAGACATTAAACCTAGGACTCAGATGATACTTCCAGGGATGATGACAACTAGATGTTGGCAGAAAAAAAACACTGGGTCCTCAACAGAGGCTCCCCTGTATGACGGCGGGTGGGGTGAGGGTGTAGAACTAAGAACTGGGCATCTGGACTCATGTTTCATGGCCACTGTCCCATCGACATGCCGTGAGACCTGAGTCACGTCCCTGCCTCTCTCTGGGCCACAGAATTCCTCCTCTGTTTGAGGAAAATGTTAGATTGGGTGGTCTCTCTGACCTCCCATGTCTTTGGAACATAGCCACTGACAATAAGAGCTGACAGACTGGGTGTTTTTAAAGTGTCAGGTGCTGTTTCAAAAGCTGGAAAGTGGTGTGGAGATTCCTCAAAGAACTAAAACCACCATTCAATCCAGCAACGGCACAACCAGGTTATTTACCCACAGGAAAAGAAGAGGTTTTTACACAGACACTTGCCCTCAGTGTTTGCAGAAGAATGATTCACAGTCATGAAGATGTGGAAACAAGCCAAGGGCCCACCAATATTGAGAGGGTTAATAAACGGTGGTATTTGCATACCGTGGAGTACTACTCAGCCATTAAAAAGGTGACTTAAGGTCTTTTCTAACAACCTGGGTGGACCTGGAGACCATTGTTCTAAGGGAAGTACCATAAAAATGGAAAAACAAACACCACATGTGCTCAATGCTAAATTGGAACTAGCTGATCAGCACTTACGTGCACATACGGAAGGAAAACTCGACAGGAATCAAGTGTGGGGGCAGGTGGGTTGGGGTAACTCACACCTAACGTGCCAGAATGGGTGCAAGGCACACATTCAGGGAGAAGGGCACAATTATACCTTTGACCTGAAATGTACAACAGCAAATTATGTAAACAAAACATGGGTACCCCTCCAATATTTTCAAGAAAAAGAGGTTAGTTTCAATAAAACAGTGCTGTCCAGAGATTAACCCTTGACTCCCTGGCTTCTGTTCCGGCCTCTGTTCCTGTGCTCGGCTCTCTGCCACTCCAGACTGACCCCTACTTCCAGAATTGGCTCAATCCATTGCTGGACTTTTCTGAGCCCATTTCTCCCCAGTTGACTCCATCTCATAAAGTTGTTAAAAGAATGAAATGTTCAGGTTTTGCAAACCTTACAAGTTGTTGATGGTCTCAACAACTTGAGTTGACTCAGGCCTGGGCAGAGTCACACTGTGTGGACATGTCTAGACAGGGTGTCTGGAGCAACACCCCCCAGCCCCAGCACATGTGGGTCTGATCGCCACCCTGGGGCTCCGTCCAGCACCTGGCCCCACGACCATGCCCCACAGATTGCAGTACTGTGATTGACCCCAGCGCCTGTCTCCCCAGGGGAGTCCAGGACCATCTTTAGACTCATCACTGCTCTCCACGATGCCTGGCAGGGGATGGTAGGTGCACCCCAAAATTCTGAAAGATGTAAACAAAAGGAGAGAGGTAGGGAGGGGAGAAGGAAGGAGGGAGGGACAAAGGAAGGAAAGGAGCCACAACCCTGGCTGGAATGCTCAGTGCCCTGTGCAGAAGTGAGCAAACAGTTCCGGGCCCACAGGCAAAGCTCCCCACGGGAGCTTTCATCTCACTGGATGTGTCCCACTGAGACAAGAATAAGAGAGCTGTGCTAGATTCTGCAGGTCGCTGGCATCCATCTCCCCATGACAGGGACTGAGCTGGGAGCAGCCCCTGGATAGAGTTTCTGAGTCCTGCCTATTTGGCTGGCATGTTCCCATGACCCCAGTGGTTTGTATCCAGGGCAAAGGAGAGAGAGTCAAGAGGTGGCCTCCAAACACCCAAGGACAAGAGCAGAGGACAGCAAGCAAGCGTGTCCTCGGGAACCTGAGAGATGCTGGCAGTGGTGTTTGATTTCCCGTGGTGAGGAACACATCCTCACATTTACATAGAGCCTTATGGTTTGCAAAAACTTTTCACTGTTAGTCTCTTGTGTGGGAAGATGGAACGATTTATCATCATTCTCATTTCACAGAAGAAGAAAGGGGGCTTAAGGACAAAGAGCTGCTTCTGCTCTGGAGAAGCTGAGCCAAACTGAAACCCACCCTTTGACCTTTGAGTCCACGGGTCTCCACACTGCAGACGCAGGCTCCAGCTTTGCCGTCATCCTCCCGTCCTTCTGACACAGCCACCCTCAGCATCTCCTGGGGTGGCTGGCCGGGAGCCTGCTCCACCGTCTCTGCAGGAGGGTCCCTCTTGCCAGGTCCACCAGCACCTCCAGAGAGCCCAATCAGCAGCCTCAGGGCTGTACCGCCCCCCTGCACACACCGCTGGTCCCCTGGACGCTCATCTCTGGCTCATCCTTCGGGGTCTCATGTGGAAATCACCACTGTGCAGTGCCAATGTCTCTTTCAACACGGCTCATTCAGAAAACTGACAGAGCACCTGGAGAAAGGGAGCTTGGGACTAGAAGGGCCACACAGCAGGCTAGATGAGACACACTCGCTCAATGAGTATTTAGGGAGCATCACCACAGGACCCCCAAACGCTCTTTTCAATACCCCGATCTCTTCACAGGGCTAATTTCTGCACAGTTTAGACTTCTGTTCTTCCCCCAGGAAAAGACAGCAGGTGTAACTCAGGACTCTGCCAGTTGTTAACCTGCCAGGTGACCGTGTCTTGCAAGCAGGAGAGTGTGTAATCTCCACGCCGGCACACTCTTTCCTTGTTCCATTCCTGGAGCACACACACGAGCAGCCCTGTTGGAGGCAGCATGGAGAGAGCTTGCCTGGCGCTGTGCAGGATACCCAGGCCCTGAACCTGAGGTGACCAAGTGGGACTCTACCTGGAGAAGAAGGGTAGGTACAGTGTGGTGGGGAACGTAAAGTATGTGAATACCAAGAGAGCTGGATGTCAGTCCCAGATCTGCGCCAAGGAGAAAGGAGGATTTTGAACCTGTTTTCTTCTCTGCAATAGGAGAATATTACCAGCTCCATAAATTGCCACAGAGGGTAAATGAGCTAGTGTGTTTATGGCTGCACAGCTCCTGGCACACAGCAGACACTCAATAAGCAGCAGAAATGATCTTACTATTAATATTAATGGTGTCATTCCAATCTCTGCTTTACGGTCTTTGTAAACACATTTCTCTTTAGAAGAGCTGCCCCCAAATGGGGGTTGGGACAGGAAGCCCTGGCCGGGAGCTTGGTTCTGTTGTCTCCATGCTCATCCAACCTGGGGAGTCCCATCCTTGTTCCCCAGTTTTACATCTGTAAATGGGGCTGTCTTAGCTGCCCCCCCCTTACAGAGGTAGAGAAGGAGTGGGCACAGGGGCGCATGCGGAAACATGGTGTAAAGAGGGCTTTTCAAAGTCAGCATCATGGCACACAACCACAGTCCAAGCTTGATACTGTCTGGCTTATGAGCTCAGGCCAGCTCCCTGCTGGGTCTGGGAGAGGACCCAGCGACCTGAGTCTGCCATATCAAGAACTATGTGATGGGCATAGTTTCTCCTTCTCTGTCCCCTAGGAATGGCAGTATCTACCTCCACATCCCACTCCACTTCCCTTACCCCTTCCCTGGGCTCTCAGGAGCCCACGTGATTGGGGCACTTGAGGGCTGGAGTTGGGGAGCCCAGCCCTGAGTTCTTGATACCAGTACTCAGCCTGCCCAGATCCTTGAAAAGTCTGCACTTAAGTGGTTTGGGGCTGTTCTCAGTCAGGGTAATTTTTGTGGACCCCCTCTGACCAGCTGGACATAGCTCTTGGAGGCCAGGAATGAGCCAGGGGTGGGTAGAACCTCCCTCAGCATAGAAAAAGCCCAAATGAGGAGTTCATTTGGTGACAAGCCCTTGGCCAGTAGTGGTGGGAGGAGGAGGCCAGGAGGAAAGAGGGGCAGGGGGCAGAGGGGCTAGAAGGGGGGACAAGAGAAAGGGGAACTGAACAGGAAAGAGAGAGGAAGGTGAGCACATGGCTGGTCCTGAATTTCAGAAGCCACCCAGACACATGCGCTTTCCCGAGGTCCATGCTGACTTTATTCTCTTCCTGCCAAAATATAAACAACTACAAATACTTCTGTAAGTTTCTCCTTATAGGAAAACTCACCCAGAATTCAGCTTTTTAATAAAACCAATTTCCACACCCCTGCAAAAGAGCTTTCCATGGCCTGCAGGAGAAGACCCAAGCTGGCAGGTCTGGCTTCGGGGCCTTTGGCTGCCTGGCCCCAACTGCCTGGCCCCCACTGCCTCTCCTCTGTGTCTTGATGCTCTTCCCTGAACCCTCCTCTTGGCTACGCTGTCTCTGACCCATGCTGTTTCCTGGCCCCAACACCCACCTCCCTGCCCCCCAGCTGCTCTGGCCCTGAATCCCCCTCCTTCTGGAGGGAGAGCTGGCCCATCACTCCTCACACTCCCTTCTGTGTGTGTCTGGAAGTCCTGGCCTGTGAGCTCGCAAGGCCCTGGACTAGGGTTCACTTGAAATAACAACTGTAATAATGGCATTTATAATGATGATGCTGTTTTCATGATTGTGTACTCACTCTGATAAGCCAGAAACCAGGTAAGTTTCTCCACAGCCTGAGAGGCAGCCCAGTTTAGGCTCAAGAGCACAGATGTGGACCTCAGCCCCACCTCCCTAGTATCTAGCTGGGTGATCGCAAGCAAGTTCATCAGCAGCTCTGGGCCTCAGTTTTCCCAGCTGTGAAGTACAGTTAATAATGTGTGGTTAGGTTGTTGTGAAGGCTGAACAAAGTAATAATACACAAACTGCTTAGAATGGTGCTTCATACACAGGGAGGTCATGCTCACTGCACCAAAGGAGGTCCTATTTCCCCTCACGTAGCTCTTTCTATGAAGAAAGCATCTTACAGGTCGGAGAGCAGGCTCAGAGAGGGAGGTCAGGGCATGGTGCAGGACCCAGTCCCAGTCTGTCTAGTTCTCCTCTCCGTGTCTCCAGCATTGGCTGGATTCTTGCTCTGCTATTTCCACTGAATCAGCCTGTGATCACTGGGTGCTTGTTGGAATCACATAATCACAGGACCAGACCTACTGCCCCACCTGCCTTTGCCATGATCCCCCAGAGACATCTGCACTTGGACCTCTGAGATGAGCACCGCCCTGCAGTGCCTCTGTAAACAGGAGGACCCATGCTGCTTACTCGCTGCTGTGCTTGGGGCCAGGACAGTGCCAGGCAGGTAGGGGATGCATGAGGGGAAGCTTTGTCCACCGACTGCTGGGGAAACATCACACCAATTAAACTCCTATCATCCTCCTTCGAGGCATAGTCTCTTGACTTTGGAGCAGGGAGGGCCCCAGTGGTGGTCGGTCAAGGCTCTCCAAAGGAGGTGTGGCTCTAATGTGTCCCATCAGCCAGTCTGTCCAGTCAACAAACATTTCCTGAGCCCCTGGCTTGAGTTGGGCTTTCTGCAAGGCGTGGGGTTGTGAAGAAAACCAAGAGGATTTCCATCTTCTGTCAGATGGTGGCCAGACCACTCTCCTAATGCCAGGTAAAGTATTTAAAGCATCTTCAGTTCATGAGTGGATTAAGAAAATGTGGTATATATACAGCATGTGTACTGCTCAGCCATAAAGAGGAATGAAATAATGTCTTTTGGATGGAACTAGAGACCAGTGTCCTAAGTGAAGTATCTCAGAAATGGAAAAATAGATGCCACATGTGCTCTCTAATGACTGGGAACCAATCGTGGGCACACACAGGCACAAGACATACAGGTCACAGAAAATTAACACGGTGAGGAGGGAGGAGGGGAGAGGTAAAAACCCCTCTTGGGTACAATAAACACTACCCCAGGTAGTGGTCACTAAAATCCTCAACTTCAGAATTATATAAGGTATCTGTGTAACAAAACATTTGTACCCCCTTAATATTTTGAAATTAGAAAAGAATAAACCAAAACAAGAAGAGAAAAAAAGGGAAAACCCGGACATAAAGAAGTTGCAAAAAAGGGCTTGTAAGTAATTCGTGGATCAAAAAGATCATAATGGGAGTTAGGTCAGCTGGGCCGTCTTTGTCTCCAGGGGGGTCTATCTCCAGCCACCCACTCCACCAGGTGAAGGGTATAATGTGCCAAGCACTCACACATGGCAAAAGGAAGGACGTCTGACCTGTCCAGCGATGGTGCCCAGGGATGAGGAAAGACAAGCCTTCCCAGCAGGGACTAAGAGAAGATACGAGGGTTGTTTTCTTATCAGTTAGTTACTGGGTCCCTGGAATAAGCTGTTTCTTCTCCCTGGGGCTCAGTTTCCTCAAATGAGATGCTGATACATTCCCAAGTCTCAGAGAACGGCTTTTATTTTTTCACATCTTAATTTGAATCTTTCCGCAGTTTCAATTCTACTTAATATCACACTGATCAAGACAAATTCTTCTCTCTCATTGCAAAAACCTTTCAAACTCCTTTCATAATATAGTGTCAGTTCTCTTTTCTTTTTCATCATTCAAGACAAATGACACCTCTTTTCTGCCTTTGCTTCCCCCTAATCTTCCCGTTGGATGCTGAGACAGATGGCCCCTCCATCAAGTGCTATGCCTCCCCTGTCTGCTCCCGTCTCTCTGCTTCTTTGATTTAAGAAAGAAATGGAACAAGTCAATCACCACTGGGCCCACCAGCCAATGTCCACATCCAGGTGACATTCTCCCCCTTCTGAATAGTCTTTCCAAACCAGGTAATGTCATTCCCCTATTTGAAGCTCTTCTAGGCTGGAAGGGGGCCACAGGCTCAAATATTAGCAGCAGCCTGGGGTGGGGGTGGGGACAGTGCACGCGCCAGGCCCTTTTCCTGCGGAGCCTGCATGTTAATGACCTGTTTCTTCTCAGCCTCCAGACTATGGAAGACTGTGCTGTGCTGCTCATAGCCTTTCTTATTCCATTTCCTGCTCCCCACACTGTACAGCTTTAGAATGTGACAAACACCTGGAGGAGAAAATCAGCTGGGGGGTTGAAGTCTCTAATTTGTCTCCCTGTGCTCAGCAGTGTTCCTCTCACTGGACTGGGCCGGGATGCTCCAGAAAAGCCCAGGAGAAAGCAATGGCCAGTTCTCCCCTCTCCAGAATTTGGCCCCTTTATTCCTTGCTGCTTTAGCTACTTTCTAAAGACTTTATAAATACTTTCTACCTTTTACACAAAACAGCCTTTCTCACTGTTCTTTCCAACAGTGGTTTTCTGCTGCTAGTGACTCCATCCAACACAGAACCAAAAATTTACTGACTGCAATAGTTCTGAGGCAGGAGCAACAGTGTGTAGGCTGAGAAGTGTCGTGACCAGGACAGTAGAGTGACTTCACCAAGGTCTCCAGCAAGACAGTCTGTGGCCAGATCATTCTTTTTCTCCTGTCACTGAAGGTCCCTCAAAAAATCATACAACTCTCTCCTCCTTCATGTCTAGGGAGAATCACACAACTCTGCTGATACACGCAGTTCTCAACAGCAAAAGTCAGTGTGACTTTGCAACCCTACCACTCAACAGAAATCCTCTTTACATTCCTAATTCAGTACACCGTTATGGGTTTTACCCAAAGTGTAAAACTCTCACTGACACAAAGAACCTAGATGTCCTTCTCCCAGGCCCTGGTCTGCAGCTTGAATCCTACCACCCCTGACATTTAAACGGCTCTGTGGACATGGCCTGTATACAATGTTCCTAGGGACAGTGACGTCCTCGCCTCGCCAGGTTGCTAATTTTGTTGTATGACAATAGTTGTGGAAGTCAGAGTGCCTGGCATGTAATCAGGGTCTCAAAAATGTTAGTTCTATCCATCGAAGGACAGTCTGCACTGCTGGCCAGTGAATCCCTCCTACCTCTGTGTGCACATCCATTTGCCAGGTGACTCCCCTTCCTCTCCCACACCTTGTGCTGGCCTCGTCACATTCTTCAACCAATAGAAAGATGCAGAAGTGACACTGCAGGAGTTTTGAGCCTGAGTCTCAGGAAGCCGTGAAGCCCCTACTCTTTCTCTCTTTTGGATCAAAGTCTTTAGATTGCCAACTGCAGAAACCTGAGCTAGCCTCCAGGCACCTGGGGGGCCACGTGGAGTTGAGATGAGCATTATAGCTGAAAAGACCTTTCAGCTGATGCCTAGAAACACCCGCCAGGCAAGAGGTCCTCCTAGACTACCCAGCCTCAGTCAACCCAGGGGAGACCAGCAGAAAATGGCCCTGCAGAGCTAATCCAAATGGCTAACCTACATAAATGAATAACCAAAATGCTGGTGGTTTTAAGCCAGCAAGCTTTGGCTTTAGCCCAACAATGTCTAAGTAACACATTTTCCTTCTTCCAATTATTAAAATTTTCTAATAATGGTGATGAGGTAGATGATGAAGGCTTACATCAGTCAGGTGCTTCCCTGTGCCAGACACCGTGCTGAGTGTTTTATAAGTTTAAAGCTCTTGTCATTCTTACTATCAGTGCCCCTATTTGCCAGTGATGAAATCGAGACCCTCCCCCAAGAGATGAGGCAATTTGCTTCAGGTTGCAGAGCTTGCATGTGGGACAGTGGAGACCAGAACCACAGCGTGTCGGCTCTGATGCCTGCACCCACTACCTCTGTTCACCCTGCTTGTCCCCACACCCCCACCTCTGTCCCTGCAACTACCCTTTAGTTCCTGTATAGAATGGCAGAGAAGGAAGAGCTAACACTTACTTATTGAGTATTCATTTATTCAATAACATTCTCATGCCTGCTGGGTGCCTAGTACTGGAAGACCCAGGAATCAAGGACACCAATTTTGAGGATAGAGCCTCTGCTCTTGAGGGTCTAAGCGGAGGCCTAGTGTGTACTAAACACTCCAGGCTACTCTTTCCTGCTGGCCTCCTTGCAGCCTCGTTGGGCAGGCAGCATCATCTCCATCTCACAGATGAGCCTGAGGGAAAAGAAACTCGCTGTGGTCATGCAGGCATTGGAACTGAGGTTGGCCTGACCCCAGACCTGGGTTTCCAAGTTTACAGTGCCCCACCCTTCCACCATCCAACATCTTGGGAAGGTAGGCTCCAAGTTCCCTCTACACTAAAGACTCCACTCCCTTTCTTTGTCTTTTTTGACTCTTGGTTTCAGTCCCCCTAAACCTCCATGATTGTAAGTGTTTCATTTTTAAAAGTGCTTTTCATTGGATTGTGCACTCAGCTGGGGAATGCTGGGCACCTACCCGGCACCTGCGGGGCACTGGGGAAGGGGTGGCTCAAAGAGGAGGCTCAGGGTTAGCTTCAGGGGGACGTGGTAGCTGGTTTGAAATCCTAGGGAGTGGTGGTGAGTTACAAAAGGACTGAAAAATCCTCCTTTTCTGTTCACATGGCCTCAGGAAACAGCAACAGTCAACACCAGCAAGTCGATAGCAGCATCTGCCCTGCTGATCTGTTTGCTCAGGTCTAGGGTCAGGCCAAGGGCACGGGGTCAGACCGGACCCAAAGGGGTGGAATCCTGGCTTTGCCTATCCATGTAGGACTCAGCAAGGGACTTGTCTGTTCCAAGTCTCAGTTTCAGCATCTGTGAAATGAGAAGCAATACTGAATTCTTGGCATCACTTAGAAATTAAATGTGGCAATGTGTGAATGGCCTTACAAAATGCCCGTCATGACGTAAGCAGCTGGGAGGGCTTAGTTTTACTCAAATAATAACATCAAGTATTTAGTGAAAACTTGCTATATGCCAGGCCCTGTTCTCAGCACCTTATACGTTTAATTCATTGATTCCTGTAGGTGTATAAGAGAGGTGCTGTTCTTCCACATTTTTTTTAGCAGGAAATGGAGGCAAAAAGGCATTAGGTGAACTTGCCCACAGTAGGAAGTGGCTCGAGAGACTGCTCCAGAGCCGACCGTCCTAACCAGCACACTGTCCTGCCCCTGTAAACAGTGTGCAGACAGTGCACGTCGAGGGCGTCGAGGGGGAAACGCTCGCCAAATATCACAACGTACAATATGATCTCAATTTTTAAAAAAGCTTAACTGCTTAAGGATAAATGTTAAAATGTTGAAAGCAAACGTGTCTTAGTGGTAGAAGTCCCTGTGTTTTTGTTACTTTGTTATCTGTATTTTCCAATTTACTCAAATAAATATGTATTAATTTCTAAAGGCAGGAAAAACGTTATTTAAAGTATGTTTCTTACTATCTGTTATGCCAGGCTTGGCTCAGGACTAGGCATATATCAAAGGGTATTAGATGGCCCTCGTGTTCCAAGCAGTATCTGGAGAGCTCTAGCCTGAGTCCGAATAGATGCTTAGTAAATGTGTAACCTCTTTCCTCAAATAGCAGCAAGTATTTCCATGGTTTTAAGAGCCCCAGGAGGCACCCCCAGTAGGCTTCTTCCTAAACTGGTTGCATCTTTTCTAAAGCGGTTGTAAACAAACTGAACAATATCCTAATGATCATGTTTCTTTATTTTCACTCTGAACATAAGCCTCTGGGTTTTCCCAGGAGGTTGGATTTTGAAAACCCCCATTTAATGGTTTGGGTTTTACTGGTTATGTGTCTCTGTGTTGACGTCTAAGCACCAGCAGGTGAAATCTGGGATAGCTGGAAGGATTCCTTCCAGATTATTCCAGGGGGAATGGGGGGGTCACAGTAAAGCCAGCCTTTGCCCTCCCCCAGCTGTGTGATCTTGGTGAGATTCGCAAACTTTCCTCATACCTCCATTCCCTGACTGTGAAATGAATATTCTCCTCCTTATCTCCCCCTCCTCACAGGGCTGTCCTGAGACTCAAACAAGAACACGCACAAGGAGACACTTGGCAAACTATCAATTTCCATCCAGAAACAAGAGGCATGAAATACTTTTGAGCCACTAAGATGCCCAAGACATAGTGGTCAGAAAAAAAGGCAGGAAATTGAGAACCTGACAATAATCCCTTTCAACTCCAGAAACCACATCCAATTAGGAACCACGTCCCTGTATCAGGTTATACTTATTCCATGCTCATTTCATGTCTTTAAACCCCGAGTTCCTTTGAGAGTGAAGATACACCCTGTATCTGTCTAAACATGAAGATGGATTCTATAACACTAAGGCTGTGGTTAGCCAGTGGGGTTGAAAGCCCCCTTTAGCGGTCGCTCCAAGTTCCCTTATGCTCTCAGAGGCAGGGGTTCTGTGGGGCTGTCCCTGGGCAGTTCCTCCCTCAGCCCCAGCCTGGGAATGTGTCATTTACATGGGGCTCACTCTTGCTGTCCATGTGCCCCTAAGGAGTCCTCCTCTCTACTCTGCTCCCTGGCTCCTTGGAGACCACTAGGTGAACATTCGAGTGATGGAACGAATGGCAGGATGAGGGGTGAGCCAGTTCCAAGATAGAAAGCACAACCCAGAGACACTGGACACATCCTTCACGAGGGCTGGTGGGTAAAGCCGCACCCTAGTTAGTACCTGGGAGAACCTCCTGGAGCCCCCGTGGAGGACGCACTGCCGCTCTCCCAGGCCTGTCTGGGATGGAGGATGAAGAGATGGACCAGAAGTGCCTGTGCCCTTGAGGAGCACATAGTCTGGTGGAAGACAGGGAGGAGACAGGGAAAAGAGCAAGGAGCAGGGACAGGGCTCATCAGCACCATGGGCACTGGGGCAGAGGGCTTGGGAAGGCTTCCGGGAAGCGGAGACCAGACAGGCAAGGACTAATGCTGTCCAGGCACTGAGGGTAGGCCAGCCACCCTGCCTAATTCACTTACTCCTTACAAAAGCTTATTTTACAAGGAGAGAAACTGAGGCTTAGGGCCACCAAGACACCTGGTCCGAGGTCCCTCAGCGGGTAAGCGGTGTGGCAGGAATTCACAGCAGGGAAGGTCTGGCTCTGCAGGCCTGTCATCATGTTTCTGAATTGGATCTCGACAAGAGACAGAGTCTCCAGTGCTCGGGTGTGCACAGAGTGTCTGGACAGAGTATTTCCACAATCTTCCAGGAGCAGCACGCCTGGGGTCCTCAGAGTTCCCAGTCCCCACTGCGTAAACAAGCCAGAGTGGAGAGCAGAGGGTTTCCCTGTGTGAGCAATGTTCAGATCAGACGCCCTGCAGCACGTGACATCTTCAGGGCTGTTCACGATTCAGCTCGGTACACAGATTCCCCAGGGCCCCAGGTCTTGGCAAGACCAAATCTCAGGGGGCCCCCCTCATTTCCTTCCATGTCTTCCTCTCTGGCATTGATTACCCAGCCTGAGGGCCTACGCCTGAGTGGGGGGACCCTGAGTTGTATTCACAAATGTGCTCCCTGAATGTCAGCCTGGCCACCTACAGATTCCAGGCCCACACAGAGCAGATCCCACAGCACAGTGCAGTGTGGAGCACTGTGACACTTTCAATCTGGAAAAAAGGAAACCGGTCCAGAGAGGACCCAGCCACCCAGGAGGCCCGGCTCCGACGGCCCGGCTCGGAAGGCCCAGGCTTCTCGCCTCCTTGCACAGCCTCTTTGTCGCTATCTCGGGGCTCTGTTAATCATGTGACTTGAGGGACTCGAGTTTTCTTGAGCACCTACTATGCATCACAGCCTGGGCTAGGCCCTGACTGACCTGGAGCTTTCACACTTCTTGTGGGTTTTCCACACTCAGCTGGCTGTTCCGCTCCCTGGGCCCCAGCTCCATCCATTGCCGGGCTCAGGAGGCCAAGCCTAAGGCTGACCCTAACGGTAACATCACCCGGCTCCTTTGGCCTCTGGCTTCCAGTTTGGTTCAGCCAATGGGAGGCACAAGCAGGAGCCTGGAGGGAGGGAGGAGAGCGGGTTCCAGAATCTATTTTCTGCTCTCTCAGGAGCACAGAATAAGAGGCAGCCCACCCTCCTTGCCCGCTGAGCCTAGGGTGGTAATGGCATCCTGCTCTCACCACCCTAGTTTCCCCCCTTATCCTGTCCCTGAGGGGGGACACACCTTTGCTTTCCTATAGCCCGTGGTATAGCTGTGGACCCCCAGTGTGGGGGTCCGTGTGGTATAGGCCAGGAGGTCTGCGGCAGAGACGCAGGGCTGCCTAACGCCTCTGCTCCAGACCTGGAATCCCCAGACTTCCAACGGCACCCCTGTGTACTGACTGTGATGAAAGAAGTCAGATGCCAACAGTGACCTTGGCCAGTGCCCTTAAGGAGATGGCCACTGAAATGAAGGTGACAGTCAGGAGGTCAGCCCCTTCCTGTCAGCCTTCTCACGGGTCCCTTCCTGGAGCTTCTCTAACCTGAAGAGTGTAATACGTCCTTTCATTCTTCTTTGTATCATTTGAACACATTGCTACCTCAGCAGCCCCTTTGGGGGTATCACCTCTTTCCTGCCAGGTCCCATTTGCAGAATGCCATGTGACCTGTGAGAATGACCTTCCCTTTCACTGCTGAGCCAAGTGATAACAGTTGGAAAGTTTTGTCCAGAAGTACACAGATGACCTGGTGGCCTGGCAAAACAGTCCTGGGCAGAAGGCAAGCTCAGGGACAGATGAAAACATGGGGTCTCGGAGAGGCTCAGAAGCTCCCCTAAGATCACTGACTGGCACGGGGCAGGGCAGTTCCTGCACTGCAGCCCCAGGGCCTCCCACGTGGACCACCCTCTTGGGTGTTCACTCTGAGGTCCTGCCACTGTCACAGAAGCCTGACTGTGGCCTCCTACAGACTGCAGACCAACCCTTCTCTGAATCCCAGTGATGGAAAGGAACCCCAGGCACACCGGCCGACTCATCTCTCTGGGAGCCCAACTAAACCAGGGCTGCTTTCTCTGCCTTCAGCTTTAAAAACTAAATATAGAAAGTCTGAAAGCGTGAGCTGTCAGCCCAGCCCAGGACCGTGCCAGCCAGCTGAGTCGCGGCATGAAACGAGGCACATCGGGATGTCAGGGCCCTTTCCAGGCACCCCTCTTGTTTCTGAAAGAGGCTCTCCCCTCTGGAGCCCACCGGCCCTTGTCCAGACCCTGAAGCTGGCCCTGTCAGCTTGTGAGGAACACGGCAGTTTACTTGTCTTTCTCCCCCAGGCTCCTGTGAGCACCTGAGGAGTGGGGGTGGGAAAAACACAGCATCTCTGTGACCCCAGAATGGGGCGCACAGCAGGCAGTCAGGACATATGGGGGACTGGGTGTGTGTGTTCACATGGCATGTCAGCTTTGGTCCAGACAGAAGTTAAATTAGCGGAGGAACTTAAGAGTGGCGAGGGGAAGTGCCTCGGCATGAAGTATTCAGCTACTAAGTGAACGGAGGACAGAATGAACTATCTCCTATCGCAAGAACTAATGAATTTGTGAATCTAGGTATTGGGCACTAGTGGACACTGACGTTACAGAAAGAGAGACAGCCAGACTCAGGCATCCTGATGAAAGACATGTCACCACCTCTAAAGGAGCCGAGAACCATTGAATCTGGATTACATCAAAGCTCTAGATCCAATGGCCAGTTCAAGGACAGACGGAGGAGGGCGGGAAACCACAGGGACACCACAGCAACACTCCCCAGCTCCTGTGAATAACCGTAGGACAGTGACCTGGTTTCTTAACAGAATACCGCAAGAAAATAAAAAGAGGAGAGGGGAGCTAAAGATTAAAAGAGTTAAAAGGAGCACCAAAAGACTCACGGAAGAATGGATAAACAAGATGCAGTCTGTCCATCCACGAGACGGAAGCTGATTCATCCTGACAAGAAGGAAATTCTGGCACATGTTCCGACATGGATGAATCTCGAAGACATTGTCCTGAGTGAAACAGGCCAGTCACTAAAGTCCACATACTGTCTGATTCCACTTCGACAGGTCCCTGGGGTAACCGCACTCGAGATCAGAAAGTAGGGGCTGAGGACGGGGGAACAGGCTGTTAGTATTTGGCAGGGACAGAGTTTCAGTTTTGAAAGATGAAGATGTTCTGGAAATGGATGGTGGTGATGGTTGCATAACAATGTGAATGTACTTAATGGCAAAAATAGTAAATTTTTAAATATATAGTTTATCACAAAAAGACACGCACAGTGTGCAGACCTTATTTAGATCCCAATTCAAACAAACTGCAAAAAAAATTAACACTGATTGAATATTTGATGAAATTAATGAGTCATTGCTTATTTGAGGTGCGATGATGGTAGGATGACTGTTTAAAATTTTATGAATTAAATGATATATCTAGTTCTACTTCACAATGATATGGGTGGCGGGAAGGAGGTGGGGCAGAGATGGAAGAAGCCTTGGCTGACGACATCCTATCTAAACACACTCTCCTCACTTCCCACCCACTCTCCCTGCCCCACCCTGGCTTTTCTTCTTTCACAGCATTAATTAGGATTTAAATTTACAGGATGTGTGAATCTGTGTAGACTTTTTCTTCCTACTGTCTCATTCACAGCTGCAACTCATACACTGAAAAGCCACCTGCACACAGGAGACCACAGGTAAGTGCTGGCCGCATGAATGAATGAATGAATGAATGACATGACACCACCAGAATGAATGAATGAACCACCCATGACATGACCACTGCCCCTCCCGGTGGACATGAGCTGTACTGAGATGAGGCTCTGGCCCCATGCCTGGCACAGACTAGATGCTAATTACCACCATTTCATCCCCAAACCAACCCACGCTTTTCTTGTGTTACAGCTTTCCAATTCCACCACTCCTAGTTGGCTGGCTGTCTTCTTGACCAGAAGTAGGGATTCCCCTCCAGAGTTCAGAGCAAAAGTTTCCACCCCGAGGTACCACAGTGCATGTAGGACAACTCACCACCTCCCAGTGGGAAGTGCAGTGCTGGAGGAGCTGATGAGCTGATGAGCTGATTCATCCAACTGAGAAAAAAAGAGGGGAAGGCTGAACTGGCAAGAAATGGAAGGAATCAGGTTGACCGATGCGGGAAAGCCCTCAGGGTTTACAACAGGGTTAAGTCCTGGGATGAGCACAGATGCTTAAGGACCTCTTCAGTAAAAGGGTCAGGCTCTTAAACCACCTGAGTGAGAAAACTGGTGGTATAAGATTTTTGAGGCTTTTTAGGGGGGGATAAAAGGTTAGGAGCAAAGAGATTATAAGAAAATCTGTGAAAAATCCATATGTATATTTCTATGAATGTCAAGGACAATGAAAAGAAAATATATGATATATAGAAGACACTAAATAAAAGAAAATAGAGCATTTTATCCCACTTAACATTTCTGCATTAAATTTTCAACAAGATGCCAATAAACTTGCCTTGTTTTATTGCTGACGACATGAGTGGTGAGGCCATGTTCAATGTGTCTAGTCTACATCCAAATGCTTCAAGCCTCCCTGATTCTGTAAGTGAAGAGTTGATGTGATAGGCAGAGACATAGTTACTAACTCTGTGTTCAGTTTCCCCTTCTGTTTTAGTAAAAGGACACCAGTTTTGTTTGGGGTTTCAATGTGTCCAACAAATCCAGACTATATTCATATTTTTCTCTGCAGCTAAGTATAGCCATAGGACTAAATCCTGGACTTAGGAAAATATCAGTGGAAGTGGAAATTCTGAGAATTCATTCATTCATGTGGTCAGGGTCCCTTAAAGAGAATAAATTTTCCCACTGTCTCACCACCTATTTTCTCTTTCTTGGAACTTGGACTTAATGGCTGGCACTCAGCAGTCGTTTTGGGCCATGAGGTAACTTTGAGCTTAGTTCATCGGAAACCTTGAACTAAGATACTGGAGTCTAATGCCCATGGACCACCTGCCCCATGAGACCTCTGACTTCCTTCCCCTTGTGATGGAGAAATAAGCTTCTATCTCATTAACCCACCATTATATGCAATATGCAGCCAAATCCCTTTATAATTCAAACATATTCCCCTGCATGTTAAGTCCCATCCTGGTCTCAGGGTCACAGGGAGACTTGGAAATTTAAAATAGAAAAAAGTATTGAGTCACCTTTATACCAGCTACCCTGAATTTTCTCTTATGACCCTCCTGGTATACAGCATTTATAGTGCAAAGACTTCCTACCACACCATCGATCTTTTTTACTTCACCTTCTCTGGCTTCCTGAAGCTTCTCTGAAAAACCCTCTATTTCCTGGGGTTCCCTCTTCTCATAACCCCAGCTCATGGATATTCTCATTATTGCCAACAAAGGCGACCCATTGGTGCTGACTAAAACACAAATTGTCATGAAGTATGCTAGGGCATCTTACTGGGCAGGAATGATGCTCTTCCCATTCTACACTCAATGCACACATTTGGTGCTGGTGTTTTCATGACAAGGCCGGTGCCTTGTGCCCTGTGGCCAACTTCTTCCTGTATTTCAACCCAGGGCAAGATCATCACACTATGTGGGATCAGGTGACTTGCTGTGACTAAGCCAGGCACTTACCCTCCTCAGCAAAGCCTTGTCTTGAGCCTTGGTGCCCTCATCTATGAAGTGAGAGCACTCTAAGTCTTCACCTCATTTTACCACACTATCCCTAAGTTTGCTAAAATTTTCTCTGTGCTAATGAGCATCAGCCTTACAGAACACAAACATCCCTGACTGTCAGTCATTCACAACTTAGTGAGAAATCGTTAAATCAATTGACTTTCCTGATAAGGGCACAGGAAACCGGCCTATATTTCAGAATGGAGTGTGGAGAGCATGTGATTATGAAGTCAGGGAAATTGTGGAATAAGAAACTGAGGTTCAGAGAGGCCCCCACAGCTAGTCAGGGAAAGGTCCAGTATGGGAGTCCAGCCTATCTCATTCTGAGCCCTTGCTCATTGTCCATCACCCTGCAAACCAGCACTGGGAGAATACCCTTCATAATCCGAGAAATACAAATATGAAAAGATGCCACTTTGTCTATAAGGTGAAATTTATGTTCCTAATAATTATGGCACAGATACAATATCCATATTAAGTGGAGATGGCATGTAAATGCCAGTCCTTCCAACAGAAAAACTGAAGAGTGGGTCTAAAGTCCTCCTGCCCTAGAGCTCTCCACACCTTCTGTTTCTCTCCATCCTTTCCTATGACACCTCACCCTCTAGCCCCCTCCTCCTGCTGTTTCAGACCTCTTCCCAAACCAGCAAGCCCTGGGCCCCTGGGCAGCTGATGCCAATGTGTCAGTGTGCCGGGGAAGTCAGGGAGGGGGATTTCCTTCCCACCTTCTCCACTTCCAAAGAAAAAATAAAAAGAGAAATAATATTTTCTCATCTAAGAGAACTTGCACTATAGACAGACAACCAGATGCAATAAAATACAGTGTATGTTTGGAAGTATCATTACAATAAAATCGAGTAACTAGTTCATGCATTCAATCAGCAAACGTTTATTAAGCCCTAGTAGGTAGGCAGCAGGCACGGTTCTAGGCTCTGGGGGATGCAGCTGTGAAAAATCAGTGTCAGGGAGTAAGAAGTAGCGGGAGCCTGGATGTATGCTGAAAGCAGAGGAGAGGAGACCTGCTGATGCTGAAGATGTGCACATGGAGGAAGGTGGAGAGATGAGGGTGGAGGAGGGGAAGAGAGGTCGAGCTCACTGTCAGCTTCCTTTACTCTAATGAATTTCTGCAGAAGCCAGCACAAAGCCAGCCAAGTCACCCCTCAGGACAGGCTGGCCGCAAGGCTCCTCTGTGGAGGGCACCTGTCCCAGGCTCATCCTGACCACTGTCCTGCACTGGATGGCCTTGAATCCCACCGTGAGAGTGTTGGTGGCTGAACTGCTCTTATCAGCTTTCCCTCCTCTTGCCATGTGACCTTGTTGGGAACAGAGGAGTCTATGCCCCCTCCCCACTGAAGTTCAACCTATCCACAAGACTCATTCTGTGTGCAGCAGGCCTGAAGCCCAACCCTTGGCCTGACACGAAATCTCCTAGCTGAGCCCAGCCTGGTTAGCTGAATCCTTGTGAACCTGCAGACCTGGCAGAGTGAGAATAAATGGTTGGAAGTCACCGAGTCTGGGCTGGTTTATTGGGTGGTAATACTGTAGCTATAGTTGATTTACACAGAGAGATTAAGTGCCTTACCTAGAGACACCTGTGATTGATCCCAGTGCCTTGGATCCTTGTCCAGCACTAACCTCTCAGCTTGAGCTGGACTGTGAGGAGTAGCAATAAACTCCTCAGAGGACCAAGAACAGGTTCTAGGACTATTTGGGGATAAAACACTCAGTAGCTTTCAGTAAGTACCCTAATTATGCCAGTGAGCAGAGACTACCGTCCCATGGCCCCATTGCAGGGCTGTTCAGGCCAGGCGCTAGCTCCAGCCTCCTAAATGAGGCAGGAGGGTGCATAGGAGCAGGGTACAACTACTCTTGCATTTTGCAAGATGGATGGCTGCACTGGAATGGCCTCAGGGACTCTTCCATGAACTGTTGACCTCCTACTACTCGTGTGGCACCTCTGGATCTGAGTCAGCAAAACCACTGTGCTGGGGCCACACTGAGCCTTTGTGCAGAATCACAAAAAGATGCCCCTTCCAGGTGGACACAGCTGCCAGGACTTGGCCAGGACAGCCAAGACAACTTCTGCGGGAACGCACAAAAGGCACTGATTCCCCCAGATAAGCACAGCCCTTGGCAAGGAGACAGCAAGGATGGATTTCATCCACTTTTGCTCTTAGACACATGCCCTACTCAGAACACAACCTGAGCAACCAGATGAGTGGCCCTGGAAGACTTGAGTTGGTATCTACTTGGCTTGTGCAGCCTGACAGTGAGCCCCGCCGGGCAGGGATGCTACCATCCTATGTCACTCCCAGGACAGCCCCAGTGCACAGTCGATGTGTGTTCAGTGAATGAACTGTCATAAAAACAGTAAGTGGGTTCCTCCAGACTTTTGCCTGTTCCCGGCTTCCCTTTGTGTCAGGCTGGAGGTGGAATTGATCTGGAGTCCAGCCCAGTGTAAGGAAACACCAGGAGACTGAGGTGAGGACAGAAACAGAGCCCACACTCTATCCCCCTCCACCCCTCAGCATCACACCTGCTTCCTGAGGCTAAATTACTCTCCCACTGGCAGACAGAGCTGCTGTCCTTGGAGCTTGAGACTGGGAGGCCCCAGGGGGAACTTGGCTGAGGTTATGCAGCAGAAGGAAGAACTGATATATGTTGGGAGGGAATGGGAGGAGGAGGGGCAGGGGATTAATGCCAGGCAGCAAACTGAGTGACACGGAACCCCCCACCCTAGACACACTCAGGCCTCCGTGGGCTGGGTGGTGCCTGGAGGGGAGAGGCTCTGGAGCAGGATGGGCTGGGCTGCATCATGTTCATCAGTTTTAAAAAGCATCAAATGTAATAAAAAGCAGCAGGAAGGCAAATTTTTCCAGATACTCAAATGTGGACACCTAGGGTATGGAGGACACCCACCCCCACCTACCTCCAAAAGGACCCAGACAAAATAGCCCTTGACTCCAAAAAGAAGATTTTCTAGAAGAGGTGGACTAGCAGAGAGGATCAGCGAGCCCAGTTGGGAGAGTCCCAGACACACCTTGACAGCCACAGGGCTGAGCTCCCATCACTTTAGTATCAAAGTTCCAAAGGAAAAGTCTGGGCAGGCTGGTTACCACTCCTGGAATTCTCTGCTGCCCTGCTACATACGTGGGCTTCAAGCAGCAGCCACTTCATTCTAATCTGTTTGCCCTAAGAGCTCTCCAGCTGCAGGCGCTATCTCCCTCTGAGCCTCCGTGGCCCCTTCCTCATCACTGCACTTTGAGTCATGAAGACAGCTTGGCAGCACCACGGCAGGTAGTGCCATGTCCCTGGGCCTCTCCCTGGTGCTGCACAGATACCCACTCACCCCTCACACAGCCATGCTGGGGCACACGTATCCCCCTATCTCAGAGGAGAATCCTGAGGCAGAACAGGCCAGAGGAGGCAGGGAGGGTGTGTGCCTAGCTTCTAGGCCACCTGCCTCCCAGCATTACAGGGGATGATGAGTGGAGAGGCCACACATGTGGGCTGTGAATGCCACAGCCGGCACTGGCCACAGGACACCTGCAAGGCTCCATGCAGTAAGATAATGCCATGGTGATGTAATTCCATTCTCACAGGAGGAAGCCCAGCCTTCTGGGCCTTGGCTCAAGTCCACAGCCTGTGCGTGGTGGGCTGGGATGGGAGGCAGGACCGCCCTGCCTTCCTAGCTCAGGCCAAAGACCCCTTCTCTGCTGCCATCAGCCTCTGAACCACCCAGCATTCCATCTGCCATCCCCAGGGGCCAGATCATAGCTTCCCAGCTGAGGTCAGTCCTGCCCAGGAGCACCAGCAGATGGAAACACAGCTGGCCCCCCTCAATGGGGTCTGGGGACAAACGCCACTTACTAAGCCCATCCCCTAGCACAGGAGCACAGAGCCCTCTGAGAGGCTGAAAGGCATCAGCACCTCACAGATGTCGCCGGTGGGGCTCTGGGCCACAGGTACCCTGCATTTTACAAGGGGAACAAAACAGCTAAAAGGGGCACGGGCAGCAGGGTCTGGCCAGGCCCTGAAAATAACAGGCATTTACCTCCTCTGGCCTAGCATTGCCTCTCTTAGCACTTGACCCTCAGATATACGGTCAGACATTGCCTAAAGTCGAGGATATTCCTGCCAAATGTGTCATTAAACAACTTTGCCCTTGTGTGGACATCCGAGGGTACACCTTCACAAACCCAGACAGCATAGCCTCCTGCACAGCCAGGCTGTGTGGGACAGCCTGCTACCCGTCACTGCTGTGCACTTGGCCTGTCATGGACCCGAACATGCCTCACTGCACTCAATATGTGCAGAGATATACGTGCAAGAATCACCATGACACTGCAGGTCTTAACAGACCAGAATCAAAACAACGCCAATGCACACTGAAAGGGGACTGGTGGAGCCACATGGCAGAGAACAACAAAACTGTTCGGAAAAATGAGTGAGAAACTTATGTTCTGATGTGGAATGATCACCAAGATTTGTTAGGTACAGGAAGGCACGGGGCAGAGTGTGCCACACACTGCCTGCCTCTGGGCAGGACTAAGAGGGCCATATGTATATGTCCCTGGGCCAGGGAGCTTTGTGCAGGCGGAGGGAGGGGACTTTGGGGGTGTGGACTTCTGTGCCTTTTGAATTTTGAAGAATATATACATATCATCTGTATTAAAATTTTTTTTTAATGGAATAAGAAAGTCACAGTAGGATTGCAAAAAAGGCAATACCTTCCTCCTGGTTCCTTCCACCCCAGGGTTAGAGAAACACCTGTGTTTCTATTCCATTCTGCTCCAACCCCAGCCTGGAGATAGGGGCTTTGGCTCATGCCTGCCCCTCCCTTCTAGGCCTCCCTCCCTGGTTGATCCCAGCTCATTTCCAGCCTCAGCTCAGTCTCATTTCCTCCTGGAAGCCCTCCCGGACTGCTTGTTGATCAGCTCCCTGCTCGGTGGCCCCCAGCCCCTGTGTTCTCTCTGCTCATGCCACTCAGAGTGGAGCCTGGAGGAGGGACCTTGTGACTGGCCCCCTGCCTCTCACCTGTCCCTGCAGGTGCTGAGGAAAGCACATGGTAGGCAGGACATCTTAGTTGCTCTAGCCCAATGCCTCCCAAGGAGCTCAGGAAAATGAATGGGCAGCAGGGAGAAGGCCTACACTAAGCACTGCCCCTGCTCGGCTAGCCCAGGTGGGGCCCTTTAGTGCAGTGGGAGAGGGACGCATTTACCTCGCTCGGTTTAGGGCTCCTGCTCCAGGGAAGTTCACCACTACTGCTTGCAGACTGTCTGTTTGACAAATTGTTTTCTGCTACAAAGCCAGGCTGGCCCATCTGGCCAGTCTCCAGAGGGCTCAGGTTCACTCAGGCTATCCTTCGCTGCATGTGGGGGTGGGGGTGGGGCGGGGGGGCAGAGACCAGCTTCTGCATGCAAGTTCCTGTCAAACCCCTCTGGGTCACCCAAACAGGTCCTGGCCCCAGCTGGGCCCCACCACATCCAGGACACTGAGGGAGTGGCAGGGAGCCACCACACACCTTTCCAAGAGCTAGGGTCTATATCCCAGACAAGGAGAGAGCAGGAGCCTGCCATTCACCATTGCTAAAGAACCCCGGGAGTCACAGCACAAAGCCTGAGCCACCCAAAGGTGCCAGTTCAGGTGGTAATCCTTGGCCTGAGGTAGTAAGTGGCTTCTGGCTCAGAAACATGGTTCACTAAGGATTCATCAGGTCACACTGCAAATATTGCCTGGGCTTCCTTCAGTGGATTTTCCTGGGTTACCTCTCTGCCAGGCCCGGAATGTGAGCACATCAGGAGGGGGCACGGATGCCTGGGCCCCTCAGAGCATCCTGGAGACCAGAAACCAGAGTGGGTGGCATCCTACTGGCTCTGCAAAGGCCCTGCTGGCTGTCTTCCACCACACCAGGTCTCTGCATTCTCTCCAACATGTCCCCAACACTGAAGCTTATGACATTGTCCCAAAACATGGGGGGAGAAACAGAAGGGGGCAATACCAAACCAACATCACTGGCCAGCTCTGCACCTCCTCCTACCTGGAGAGCACAGGATGGTGGCTGAAACTGCAAAGTGAACACAGCAGTGGTTTCCAACTGGGACCTCCCGGGGTGGCGACAGGGAGATCCCCAAAGACCAAGACAGACAGCAGGGTACATATCTCTCTTTCCCCCGCGTCTAAGCAGACACACAGCAGTTGGCACTAAAAGCATAGACAGATGCGGGATGAACAGTCCAAGGATACAGGGATGGATATGCTTGCCCATCACGAAGCCCAGAAGCTAATTTAAACAGTAGCGACTCAGTGTGCTGATGCTGCCTTTCTTTCATTCGAATAGCTTCCCAGTTTTCCTCAAAATAGGAAATAGTTTCTATAACTGCACTATGGTAAATTATGTGAGACGTCAACATCGGGGAACCAAGTGAAGGGTGTACGTGAACTCTTCACAATTTTCATTTCAAATAAAAAGTAAAAATACACTAACATAAAATCTGTTGACTTCACCTACTTCCCAGGAGACCTGGTTTTCCTGTCCTCATCCTCTCCTGTCCATCCATGAAGGGACAACCACCTCCAGGAGGAACAGAGTGAGGTGGGTAGCACCGACCTTTCCCTCAAGCCCCTCACCAGCCCCTTCCCAGAGACAGAGATGTCCTCTGCTCAATGAGCCAGGAACGGGTCTGGCACGTGTGGTCATGTCTCCCTGGACTCTCTCTTTGGGTGGGGAGGCATTCTTCTACCCCTCCTGGGCACACACCTGAGTCAAGGCACTGGTCTCTGTCCCCAGGGAAGGAAGGGGTGCCGGAGGGGAACTGCCTGCCCACTTCTCCTCCAGGGGCTCATCGACAGTTCAGTTTTGTGCCTCTGGGCCTTTGCACACGCCGTTTCTGGTGCCTGCAGCACGGCCCCCCCCCACCTCCCCACAGAACGCTGCTCCTCATTCCTTTGTGGCTGATTTCTCATCCCCTTTGCCTCATAGAACTGACCCTGCCAGTGTCCCATCTCTCCTGGCACACGTAACAGTTGACTGCAGGACGATTTACTTACATGTGTGTCGCTCCCGTTCCCTGAGGTCCCCAGGGCAGGGACCAGCATTGACTCATCTCTTTCCCCCTGCACACCACATTGCCACATTGCTCAGCATTTGGTGGATTTGGAGTGAATGGACTGATTAGAAAGTTCTGGTTGGTTTTAATGTTTTTAAGTGTAAAATATATAATTCCTCAAATTAGGCATTCCATTTAGTAGTCAAAAATCTTTTAAAATATGGTAGGTGCCCAGGGGCAGGAAAATAATACCACCGTTCCACGGTTGGCAATGTTAGGAGCTCCTAGGTCAGGTCTAGGCACTCGGCCTTAGCACTGGTGACATGTGGGCCAAATCATTCTTCACCACAGGAGGCAGGCTGTGCGTCGCAGAGGTCAGCAGCAGCCCTGGCCTCTTCCCACTAGATCCCAGTAGCAGCATCTCAGTTGTGACAACCAAAAATCTCTGCAGACATGGCCATGAGGGCTAAAAGTGTGCCCAGTCGAGAACCTCTGGACTACTTGTTCAAAAGGTTTTGGTACAGTAAATATTTCCTTTGCTATCTTGACATTTCTGAAGCCAAACTACTCAGAATGTGCAAGGCACAGTCCAGCATTTCCCCCAAGCTCTGACATCAAACACAGATCCCCAAGCCAAAGGCAAAACCACTTGCCACTAAATGAGGGCTTTGATTGCTACCAATTTCTTAAAGCACTCTCGGAAGGTTCTGCTTCAAATATTTATGGAGCCTATGAAATGGCCCCAGAGAATGAGGGGACTGCTACATTTATAACTCCAGCGGTGATTTATTGACCTGGAAATGGCTGCAAATGCTTTGTCTAAGCTCTTGGTGAAAAGCCAGGATCCTCACTGGGCTCAGCAGCTCGGCAGGTGCGGGGTGGCCCACGGCCTGTGGGTCAGGGCAGGGCATTCCGCCTTCTTCGTGCAGCTGTTGTGCAGGGGGTCCTGGTTCCACAGTGACCGCTTCCAGGCACGGTCCAGGATCACGCATGAGCCCCAAGGGCAGGGGAAGCTGCAGGCAAGAGGACAACGAAATGGTTTCTGCCTGACATGTTTGCAAAGCTCTCTGATCACAGATGTTACTGAAGGAATTGGTGACAGCAATAATTAGCATTTACAGAGCTCTTTCTGTGCCTGGCACCATGCGCTGCGTGTGCGTTGGCCAGCTTCCTTGTACAGCTGGGGGCGGGGGGCACATGCTGTCATCGCTGCATTACGAATGAGGAGACTGAGGTTGGGCCGGGTGAGGCTCTCTCGCCCTGCCATCCAGCGGGAGCCTGACCATACAGTCACCAGTGGGTGTTCCTATACAGTGTTTGTCCTCTATAAATTTTCTCATTCCCTGTGACAAGAGAAAATGACCTTCCCTTTAAAGGGGAACCCCCTGCCCAGCACTCCCCAGGGCTTCCCCAATGTGATACTTAATTTTCCCAAAGAACAATTACCAGGCCCCCTTTACAGATAAGGAAATAGTTAAAAATGCCAGACTCTAAGTAATATACTTAACATTATGGAGCCTGACATGGCTAGCTCAGTGTTGAAATGCAAGCCCAGCTGATTTCAAGTGCCCCTGCACCTTCTGTCTCCTTTGCCAGCCACAGTACACACATGTCCCTTCATGCCCAGCATCTCACACCTACCAAGCGCCTGCCCTGCCATCCTCAGAAAGGACCTCCTCATTCAGGGACTGAGTCTTCCCTGTGCCTTCTCTTCCCCTATCAAGGATGTGAGAAGTGTGTCTGCACCTCTCCAGGCAGGGAAACAGGATGGAACAAACCTCCACCAACCCCAGGAGGACGTGCAGAGGCAGTTTTGCACACTCAGTGCCACCTGCCTCATCAGTGGCAGCTAGCTGAGGAGGAGTCAGGGCAGCAGAGGAGGGGAGCGGTGTTGAGCCGGAGCCAGCCCCTGCCCTCCAGGAGCTCACAGGGCAGCAGGAGCAGCTGGCACGTAAATACCATTTCTGCAGAGTCCCAAGGGAGGAGAGGCCCACATAGGCACTGACGCGGGCCCGGGGGAGTGCCGACCCTCCACATACCCAGGAGCTGGGACAGCCTTCTGGAGGAGGCAAGGTCTGAGCAGGACTGTGCTATGTGTTGGAGACTGAGGGTCACTGCAGGAAGATTGTACAAGGCAGACACCAACTGCAGAAGTCTGCACTTGGTCCGGTAATGATGATAACAGACCATGTGAAACTATTGCTTTTGCAAGGGAAAGGTTGTGTAATATTGGCAATTTTGTACAGCTCAACCTGACAGTGCACACTTACTGAGCTCTTACAATGTGTTACACATTGTTCTAAGTGCTTTACATATATTGATTCATTTTTTTTTTTTGAAACAGGGTCTTGCTTTGTCACCTAGGCTAGAGTGCAGTGGCCTCAACACAGCTAACAGCAACCTCAAAATCCTAGGGTCAAGTCATCCTCCTGCTTCAGCCTCCCAAGTAGCTGGGACTATAGGTGCTCACCACCATGCCCACCTAATTTTTTTCTATTTTTAATAGAGAATGGGGGGGGGGATCTCATTTTTGCTCAGGCTGTTCTAGAACTCCGGAACTCAAGGGATCCTCCTGCCTCAGCCTCCCAGAGTGCTGAGATTACAAGCATGAGCCACCCTGCCTGGCCTGATTCATTTAATCTTTACAAAATATCAAGAAGGTATCATAATTATGATCCCATTTTACACATGGAGAAACAGAAGCCCAGAGAGGTCAAGTAATTTTCCCCAGTTCACACAGTTCAGAGGTGGCTGAGCGACATTTAAAGCCAAGCCAGCTGGCTCCCGAGCCCATTCTGTTTCCTGCTAAGCCAATGGCAGTGCTGGGCCCTAGTGGGAGAGTGATAGGATCCAGCTCATGTTACAGAGGGCTAAACATTTCTTCATGCACGAAATGTTTTCCAGCCTTCTGGGGATATTTTTGTGTATTCTTAGGCTCCACTTCCCCCTTTTTTTTCTGTAAGCTTTTCCATACAGTATTATAATTATGACATATGACAATTCAGTTACTGTCCTTCAAATCTCCATGACCTCATTCTGGTTGTAGGTCACCAATTCCCTAGTGCGATTATTTAACAAGTTCACTTTCACCATGGGAAGCTCCTCCCTAAAGCCAGACCAGACCCATGACTCACAATCTGCGTAAGCCCCAGGCAGGAAGCTCTATGCCCAGATGCCCATCATAGCTGAGCAGAACCAAGGCTTCAGGTGAAAATGCAACATTGGGAACTGGGACACGGTGCTGCATGACCTTCCTGATTTCAGGGAGCCTGAGCGCCCTCCTCTCTCTAACTATTCACCCAGAAGGTGTTTGGGAAAGTCCCCTGCGGACCCGGTGCTGTGTAAAGCATGCAAACAAAAATGGTTAAATTGTCATGCTGTCATCTTGCTACAAAGAAGGGAGAGTCCCTTGCAGACTTGAAACTATTTCCAACAGAGGAAGGAGTTTTAATCCAGTGGCCTTCTACCTTTGTAAGACAACTTTGAAGACAGTTGAAGGAAAATTGAGAAACGTGGAACCATAAGTGCATTAAGCTGCACTTTTTTGTTTATCCATTCATTCATCACTCCACCTATCTCCTCAAAAGTTTTGCTATAGGTTTCTGGTTGGCACCACCCTTGGGGGGGGCAGGAAACACTGTGTCCTTCCCACCACCAGTCAAGGCCGGGTACCATCTGGCCACAGAATGGTCAGAGGACCAGCTCCAGAGCCAGGTGGCTGGGGCTGGGACCCTGGCTCTGCCGCTGACAAGCCATGTGGCCTGGGTAAGCCACGTGCCACCTTTTCTGATATGTAAAGTGGCGCCGATGCAGACATCTACTTTGTGCTATTTTGTGAATTGCTTGTAGGGCTAGATGAACCAATGCTGGCACACAGTAAAATTTCCAGAGAAAGGAATGTTTTCTGTTCCACTGCTGTTGCTATAAAATCATCATGGTCATCTCCTAGACTCCTCTCTGCATCTGCTTGGGTCCTGCTCTGGCCACAATGCCTGCCATTCCCCCAAACACCCTATGAGCCCTCACTCTCCCATCTTCCCAAATGTCCCCTCTGCCTAGAATGCCTTCTACCTGCTTATGATAAGGTCAAAATCAAAAGTCAGAGACAATTTTCCAATAAAAAGAGCAAAGCTTTGTTTTTATTTCTAGATAACAAGCCTGTAGATCAGCAGTTCTCAACCCGTGGTTTGCGACTCCTTTGGGGGTTGCATAAGACCATTGGAAAACACATATTTCCTATGGTCTTAGGAAAACAGTAGCAAGATTACAGTTATGAAGTAGCAATGAAAATAATTTTATGGTTGGGGGTCACCACAACATGAGGAACCATATTAAAGGGTTATGGCATTAGGAAGGTTGAAAACCACTGCTAAATAAATGAAATTTACCAGTCAGGAAAAAAGGTCAAAAAGGTCAGTGACAATAGCTGTAATTTTTTGAATACCTACTCTGTGCCAGGAACTATAAGAAATACTCTCTAGGCACGATCTTAATGAATTGTCCCAATTAGTCTGAGAGGTAAATATTGTCTTTATTAAGTAAGAAATTAATAAAGTCATAGGGGCAGGAGAGAAGCTGCAGGAATGAAAGAAGGCAGGGGATTCAGCAGCAGATTGAAATAAAATGAGCGAGATCAGTTTTCCTTCTAGGTCATGGCTGCTTTTTCTTTTTTTCCTTGACACACACGGAGCCCGGCTAACCTGATTCTATCCTCACAACAGCAGCAGCAGCCCCATTTTATAGATGAGAGGAGTTACGTGCCAATGGATTAGGTACTTCGCCCAACATCACACTGAATTAACAAGGGACGGGGCTGGGATGTGAAGTGAATCCAGGTCTGTCGGAATCCAAAGCTCAAAAGTAAAACACATTTTCTCTGGGAAAACAGAGAAGAGTACTGCTCTGGCAATGACTGATCAGGGTATTTTGGATCAAATCTGTTGCAAATACAACTAGAAAAGCTGGGAAATCTACCAAAACATTTGTTTGAAACCATCTAAGCAAGAGAGACTCCACGAGAAAGGAACAGAGAATCTGCAGCTGTATTTCCTGTCAAGGTGAGGGCAGGGTCTGTCCCTGAAAGAGGCCGCAGAGAGAGCCGAAGGGAAGAGGGCTCTGAAAACCAGGACAGGCTTTTATGTCAAGTAAGAGTGAGCGAGACATCCAACGACCTCCTCAGCACTGACCTTGTCCCTAAGACACCCTGAAGTGAGGAAGAGGACTGCCCTGGACAAAACAGAAGGACGTCTGCTCTGGAGGGAGACAGTGTCAGGCAGAACCTCAGACTGTGTCTTCAATTTTCCATTTACAATGTCCAGCACTCACTGAAGCAGACCAAGAACACCTGATCTGACCACGAGCAAAAATTTAAAAACTAGATAGTAGAGACTGAGGTGAAAGCAGATGCTCCCGAGTGTTGGCTACATTCTATTTTCACATCTACTGGTGGCTTTGTGGGTGTGTGTTTCCCATGCATTAAGCTACACGCGTGTGAGTTGTCCCTTTTTCTGTGTGTTGTACTTTCAATAAGAATGTTTATTTAGGAAGTTAGATGTCCTCTCACCTTCAGAGAATCCACGTGAGCTGTCTGTCCTGGATACTCAGCCTCAGAAACAGGCCAGGACTCTGGACACAATGAGCTTTGGAGGACACTGTCCCCTCCAGGATTCAAGAGGTATCTCTGAGCTAGAAGAGGAAACTCTCGGTCAAGCCTCACCCTAGGAACCTGTTTTAAAAGTCAACAAGTCTGTGAGCCTTGTAATAAACCTCTTCCCTCTCTGCAGTCCCCCCATCATTCCACATCCCCACTCCCCATGACAGAGGACCTCTGAGATGCCTATGAACTCTCCCACACCTCATCCACACCTCTCTGATCCTGGAAACCTGCCTGCCTGCTTCCCTGTGCCTCTCTTACATTCGTAAGCCCTGCCACCCCCACCTGGTACATGGCAGCACTCCAGAAAAGTGAAATGAATAAATATAGCTCAACCAATCTAGCGCTTCTTTGAAAGGCAAGGAAGCCCAGAGAAGGGAGACTTGCCTGAGGTGAGAGAGAAAATTAGAGGCAGAAGCAGAACAGGTAGAGAATTTCCACCTCCCCAGCTGGGAAAACAGGTGTCAAGTCAGGTGCAGGGATGGAAGGGCAGCCCATGCTGGCCAGTCAAAGATATGAGAACAGGACTCTCTGGTTATATATCGACACCCTGCCATGGGACAGGTAATGGACACGCCTGCGGAAAATCATGGTATCCTCCTTTTAAAAATGAGAGTCTATGGCTCAGAGAGGTTAACTAACTCATCTAAAATCACACGGCCAGCAAGAATGGAATCTAGTAATAAGAACCACTAGATGAACAGATCTCAAGAGCAGTCCAGTCCTGAAGGTGGCACCATCCATACTTCCTCTACGTTTGTATAAGCACCTGACATGAACACAAAACACTAAACGAATCCTCAGAAGCCTGGCCCACCCCACTGATAATAGTAAGCTACACTCACACAAAGCCCAGGGAAATTCCATCCAGTCAGGTGACATCTAAATTTTCTTAATAATAAAAATAGCAGAACAAGAAAAAATATCTGTCACATTTCTATCTCTCTAAGTAGCTGCATCTAATTTGCCCTCTAGCAATCCACACGCAGAACTATTCATTTAGTATGAACTTCCAGGAGCGAGGAGTTTGACCATTTTTGTATTTTTCCAGTGTGTTATCCTTAGGCTGGGAATGAGAAGGCAGGGCCTTGGGGAGAAGGGGAGGGAGAGGTAGGCCCTCTTCCTCTAACAGGGAACATGGCCGTGCTGGCCTGGACTTCTCCAAGCACACAAACATTTCCCAGTTGAAAATCACACTGACCTCTTAGCACTGCTGTCCTCTCAGACTCCATGTCCAGGTGGTAGCTTGTCTGGAAGAGAAGACATCTCAGCAGTTACTCTGTGCAGCATAGGAAAGCAAGCCTCGTACAAAGGAGTGACCCTGGGCCTAGCCAGGGCCTCTCAACCCTCCCCGACCAAACTACAGCCTGTGCTCAGGACAGCTCCACCTCGAGCCGGGGGCTGCATCCGAGACCTCCCCTTCTCTGCCCAGGACTTAGGAGAGCAGGATTTGGTTTTGCTCTCAGGGAACATGAGCTCCCCTAAACTATTCCATTGCTTTTACTCAAATTAAATCTCCAAACAGATGGTAATAAATGGTTTTAGAAACCTCTGTCATAGGAAAACAGAGTTTTTTTTTTTTTTTTTGAGACAGAGTCTCACTCTGTCACCCTTGGTAGAGTGCTATGGCATCATAGCTCACAGCAACCTCAAACTCTTGGGCTCAAGTGATCTTCTTGCCTCAGCCTCCAAAGTAGCTGACTACAGGCACTTGCCACAACGCCCAGCTAGTTTTTCTATTTTTAGTAGAGATGGGGTCTCACTCTTACTCAGGCAAGTGTCAAACCTCTGAGTTCAGTCTCCCTGTGTGCCGGCGTTACAGAGTGAGCAGCTGTGCCCAACCAGAGATTGCCTTTTTAAAGGAGGGCAGGTGGTGCTTTGATGTCTCCTCTGTGGCCCCTGACTCAGTGACCTAGGAATTTGGGTCAGGTTCCACCCCACATCTGCCACCTGCTCCTCCACACAGATCAGTGTCTTCCTGGTCCCACTAGAGTGCTTGGTGATCAGCCCAGCAGCCCCCAAGTGACTGAACAAGGGCAGCTGAAGGAACTGCATTAGAGTTGATTCCCAACCAGCAGCCTGGATCTCACTGCCTTTTGTGTGTCCCACTGAGCAGGAGCCTGTGTGCAGTGCCACTGGAACGTCTTTCTTCCCCTCCCCCAACTCTGACACGTTGGCTATGTGTGTCCTCCAAGTCTTGGCACAGACCATCCCTCTGTCTTTCCTTTCTTCTCTTGTGAACTTCTAGGCAGACGTCAAGACTCAAGTCAAATGCCCCCTCCTCTGTGAAGTCTTCCCTGACTACCTGGCAGAGTTGGGCCACCTGCCTGTCACACAGCCCCTGTGTGCTGTCCTGTGATGACTGGCCCAGTGAGCAATGGTCTTCTGGCCATAACCCAACTGCAGCAGCACTTTGGGGCCTGAGGCATAACACCTGCTCTCACACCGTGCTCAGACCACTTGACTTCACCTTTCACCAACACCCTCCTGTCTTCAAGCATCAGGTCTTGCACACCCCTGCCTTTGCACGGCCAGGTCTCCCAGCCTATCCTTTCAGCAGTTAAGACCCAGTTGTGTCCTCCAAGGCCTGCTTTGCAGCGTTCCTCCTCTGAGAAGCATATTCCTCCATCTCTCTCCTTTGTGCTCACTGCCAGGGCACCACCCGGGGCCTGGACCTGGGGTGTCTCATTAGGTGGAGACTCCTTTTATCCCCTTTATGTCCACAGAGTAGCCTCAGATGCACTGAGATGACTTCCTGGTGGCACCATACTCAGCATGGATCCTCGTCTGTCCCCAGTCCCTCACCTACCCCATCTACCCCTGGCTCCAGAGCCTGCCAGGCGTTCTCAGGTTGAATCCTGGCTCTGCCACCTGCTGAAGTCAGTTGAATGCTCTGAGCGTCACCCTTTTCACTTGTAGAATGAAAACGCAGTTCTGAAGTATTCCTTGCGGTTTCACCAGCAGGAAATGAGAAGAAATTAGAAGGAATGCCTCCCAATTGCTTGGCCCTATTTGGGCACCACAGCTCAGTCAGTAGAGTGCTGGCCCCGCAAATCAGGAATGGCAAGTTTGAACCTCTCCTGGGCCTGATTAAGAAAACAACAACAAACAAACCCAAATGCTCAGCCCAGAGCCTAGGGTAGGGGACCAATAAAAGTGGGCTGGCCCAGCACTCTCCGAGCCGTGACTCTCTCCCCATGTAAACATTTGGGGAAATAGTCATAAAAGTTTCACAGAAAGCAAGAGCTAAAGAGAAAATAATTGCCTGAATCCTTGGAGGCCCAGGCTTGGGAGTCGTTGACTTAATGAATTAGGGGAGTTCAGGGCTTTGAGGGACAGTTCTCCGTCACCCAAGGCTCGCGGCTCCCCACTTAGCACAGATTCCATTTCTAAAGTCCATATATAGAGCTCTTCAACTAACCCCCCAAGGATGGCAGGAGGTGGAAGGAAGAGGAAAAGACAGAGAGGTAAAATTAGCAGCTTCCTTACTAGGTCACCTGCAGCAATGCCAGCTCCAGATGACTCCCCACAGCTGGTATGGCCAAGGCCCCTCTCCCCCAGGGGAGTGAAACTGGGGTTTTGCTTGAAGGTATCCCAGACTTTGTGAGTGCCTTGTGTGATAGGTGCTATGCCAGCATTTGACATGGGGTCTTAGTTAAACCTCACAGAGCCCCAGGGAGGACTGTAGCCCCCACCTGGCCCTGTGAGGGCAGGTGACCCGCAGCAGTGAAGGGCAAGCACCAATTTCACGAGGTGGGTAATTATTTAGACATAAGGTATCTTCATCTGCAAGAGAATCTCCATTCATGGAGAGAAGACAGTAAACCTCACAACCCAGGAGTTCAGAAAGCTGGGGCGGCGTGGGGGGGCAACGCATCAAGTTCTCTGATGGGGCCTGTGGGCAGGAGAGCAAACTGCCACATCACCCCGGGCCATGTCCCAGGTGAACCCTGGCACCCTTCTCTCCTCCTTTGGTACCTGGGCACCAGCCTCTAAGGTCTTGGGGGTGTGGTTGACATAACCAAAAGCAAATAGCAAAGGTGTCTGGTTCAGCTTGTGAATGTCAGCAGCCCAGGTTCAGGCAAAAGCAAAAAAAGGTAGGTCCTCTGGGGCTGGAGGGTGAGGAAGACCGGAAAGGAAGTCAAAGGGCCTCGAGCCCTTGACACAAGGCACAATTAGGGTGGAATGAAGAACCCCCAGAGAGGGTTTAGGGCTCCAAGAACAATGGAAGCCTGTCTTCCCCTTGTGCTTGACTCCAGCTAATGCCCAGAGGCAGCAGGAACCCTGTACTCTAAGCAGAAGGCAGGGTGGGGAGCTGGCCAGGCTGATCTCAGGGAATCCTTCTGCTGTATCCTAGAATAGACACCTGAGCTAGACAGAACCAGGAGCGTCAGAGGAAGGAAACCAGGGTGAATGCAAGGGTGGCTTGTTGGTGACCTGGACAGAGCATCAGCAGATACCAGTATAGATGGCAGTGCAATGCTCATGACCTCCACCCCATCACACATGTTGGGGGCTCAACTGACTGAGGCTCAGTTTCCACCACTAGCCCAAACCAGGGTGGGGAAAGAAAACTGAAAGACTCAATTCAGTGCAGTGATGGGGTTGGTCACTGACCCAACCACCTGGCTGCAGGCGTGAGCACCAGGCCACACCACCTCCTGAAAGGGTGGAGCCGAGAAAGCCCAGCTCCCAGGCCCAGCCCGCCACCCTCTGACTGGCCCTCCGACCACTCCAAGGCTCAGCCGCCTCCTGGAAGTGGGGGCTGGGAGGGTGAAGTGAACAAATCCAGGAAACTTCTGTGAGAGGACAGGCAGTGTGAGTCTCGGCCGTTGCTGCATGGAGTGGACAAATGAGGGCAGCCTACCCAGTCAGGCCCCCACCCAGCCCACAGCCCCTCTGCTCCTGGATGTCTGAAGTTAGTGTGAGTCCCCATCCCAAGGCAGAGGCCAGAGAATGGGAGGGACTCAGGAAATCTCAGGCACCGGGGTCTAGACCCTTCAAGGATGTTTTAGGAAGGTACACCAGCCCTCCACCACTTGACCTTGGAGATCCCAGAGTCTGCCCCTCTCTGCTGTGACACACCCCAGCCCAAGCCCATTAATGTCTCTCCAGTCTGCCGGACAGCCTCCTAGGCTCCCAGCCAGAGCTCAAAGGCCTCTGTGGGTTCCAGCCGTGTTCTCTGAAATGAGAGGTGATGGCCATAAAATCAGAAGCTCTGGACTTGCTTCCTGCCCAGCTGCCAGCGGGAAGAGCTGCAACCACTACCATGGGGACTCTGTGTTCCTCTGGGCTCTCCACAGCTGCCTGGTTGTGGACCCAGGGGAGCTGCACCATGCACAGCCGCTCTACCGCATCTCGGCGGAGCCCACACACCCTGCTGGATTCGTCATGCTGAAGCTACTTCAATCCTGCTCCTCATTAACTAAAGAACCAATGAACACCCATGGGTGGACAGGTGCCTGTGACCTCTGATCCAGCCCAGCCTCCCACCACACCTCCCTAGGGATCCTGCACTGCAGCCAGCCTAGAGTTCTCTTGATTTCTTAAATACATTATATTTTTTTTACTGCCTTATACATGGACAGATTCTACTAACTAAAGATTGGCCTTCCAAGTACAGAAGGGACTGGGAACAGCAGTCCCACATAGCTGTCCCCTTCCATGGGGCAGTGATTACAGTATCTGTGCACAGACTCCCCTCCCGTTCAAATCCTAGCTCCACTGCTTAGGTAAGTTACTCAACTGCTGAATTAGAAAGCTGTGTATGGACAAGTGTCTTTGGCAAGACCTGTAACCTCTTTGGGCCTCAGTATTCACATCTGAAAAGGGGGATAATAAAAGTTCCTTCCTTCCAGGAGGGAGGACCACCTGAGTTAATTTATAGCAAATACTTAAAACAGTGCCTAAGGGCCAGGAGTGGTGGCTCAGGCCTGCCTGTAATCTTAGTACTCTGGGAGGCTGAGGAAGGAGGATCCTTTGAGTTCAGGACTTGAAGACCAGCCTGAAAGATAAAGACTCAATTCAGTGCAGTGATGGGGTTGGTCACTGACCCAACCACCTGGCTGCAGGTGTGAGCACCAGGCCACACCACCTCCTGAAAGGGTGGAGCCGAGAAAGTCCAGCTCCCAGGCCCAGCCCACCACCCTCTGACTGGCCCTAGAGCATGTGCGAGATCCTGTCTCTAGAAAAATATTTTAAAAATTTAGCTGGGCATTGCAGAGGGCGCATGTAGTCCCAGCTACTTGGGAGACTGAGGCAGGAGGATCATTTGAACCTAGGAGTGTGAGTTAGGCTGACACCACAGCACTCTAGCCTCGGCAACAGAGTGAGACTTTGTCTCAATCAATCAATTAATCAATAAAATAAAACTGTGCCTGGTTCAGTGCCCCTAGCTCAGTGCTTTGGGTGCTGCCCACATACACTGGGGTTGGCGGGTTCAAACCCAGCCCAGAGCGTGCTAAACAACAATGACAACTACAACAACAACAATAAAAAAAAAAAAGCTGAGTGTTGTGGCAGGCACCTGTAGTCCCAGCTACTTGGGAGGCTGAGGCAAGAGAATCACTTAAGCCCAACAGTTTGAGGTTGCTGTGAGCTGTGACACTACAGCACTCTACCGAGGGCAACATGATGAGACTCTGTCTCAAAAAAAACAAAAAACAACCACCCCCACCCCCACCCCTGCGCCTGCAGGTGGTCTGAGTCCACACCAGGACCAGGTTCTCACTGTGTGGGTGACCCTGTCCAATGTGCTTGACAAGTTATCTCATTCAGGCCCAGGTGTGTCCAACCTACAGTCAATGGGCTTCATGCTGATTTTGCGAGGATTGTTTTGCTTATCTGTGGTGTTGGACATCACAAAAAGTATGCATGGACCTTTTCTCAGCTAATCAGGTTTTGTTAGTGTTTGTGTATTCAGGTTAGTGTTTGTGTGGCCCAAGACAACTCTTATTCTTCCAATGTGCACCAGATGGGAAAAAAGGCTGGATACCCCTAGTCACAATTCTGCCATGCAGGTCGTCTTATTCCCATTTTACAGATATAAAGACTAAGTTTCAGAGAAATCAGGGTCTTTTCCAAAGACACACACATTTAAGTCAGTCTCTGTTTGAACCCATTTCCCTTACAATGCTTATAACAGGCGAAGATTTCTCTGCCTTGGTGCTGCAGGTTTCATCCTGTCTGGCTCACCACTTCCCCAGCACCCAGAATCATGCCTGGATGGTGGCAGGTGGCAGTAGTGCCCAATAAGTATTTGTGGCGAGAAATGGCAGAGCCAGGTTTTGTGGTTTATGCAGTGAACAGGGCCCAGATCATGAAAACGGGGGCGTCCTCTAAGAGCTAAAATATTCTCTGAAATGAGAGATACAAAATATGCAAAATGGGTCAGGTGGATTCAAAGTCACCTGAAAAGGAGGGAACAGAGGCCACGCCCACTCAGGACTACAGCCTAAAGCAGCCACATTCTAAATGGAGACAGTGTTGGCCAGAGGGTTCCCGTCATGGGAGTTCAGAATTGGCCGCGGCCTTTCAAAATTCTAGCAGGGCTCAAGTGGCTAAGGTGCCAGCCACATACACCTAAGGTGGCGGGTTCGAATCCAGCCCAGGCCTGCCAAACAACAATGATAGCTGCAACCAAAAAATAGCCGGGCGTTGTGGCGGGCGCCTGTGATCCCAGCTACTTGGGAGGCTGAGGCAAGAGACTCGCTTGAGCCCAGGAATTGGAGGTTGCTGTGAGCTGTGATGGTACAGCACTCTTACCCAGGGGCACAGCTTGAGGTTCTGTCTCAAAAAAAAAAAAAAAAGAAAAAGTCTGGCAGGAACCCCCTACCTGGTCTGAGGGGAGGCATGTCCAGCCGAGGACACATTCTTACAGGTGAGGAGTGCATCAGTGTGACATACTAACTCTCCTTGTCCTCCTGCTAGGCTCCCATGTGGCCTGAGCACACATGTTGATTGACAAATGAAGAAATGAATGAATCTGACTTTCCAGATAACCTGACAATAGGGAGAGAATATGCTGACAGTTTTCCACCCTTCCATCCAATACTTTAGCCTGTGCAGTAATTCTGTTTCTCATAGAAAATTAATAAAGTAATACTCTGGTTTATACAACAGTCTTTGTGAGTATGGTTATTGTAAGTCTTCCTGTCAACCCCAGTGAGCATTTCAGTTCTACTTCTGGAGCCTGCAGGACCCCAGAGCAGCTCTTGGAAAGTGAGCTCCTACCTGCTATGATGTCCCCTCAGCAGACCACCAGCTGGCCCTCCAGGGTGACACTGGCTGCATCTGACATTTCCCTGGAACTCTGCTTTAAGTATTACCTCACTTAATACAGTAATGGGGCCCTAATTTTCAACTAGATTCTTTTATCATCCTTACTTTAGCTCTGAAGGAGACATGAACTCCTCAGGCAAAGAAAGGAGCACTGGCTTGGGAGTCTGGGGCTCTGAATTTAAGTTCTGGCTCTGGACCCAGCTGAGCAGTGGCCCTGAGCAGATCCTTTGGCCTCCAGCCCCTCCAGTCCTTGGCTGTGCAGCGATTTGGACCAGAGAACATCTGAGGCTGTCTGGAGGCTATGGGGAGAAAGAAGGGACAGAGGAGGTTGGCCTTGCAGAGCCCAGGTTGGGAAGAGTTGAAGGAAGACTTGGACCTGGTGCACACTGGCTGAGAGCCGCCCTTGCTGGCAGAGCCCCATGGGCTGCATGGAAACAGCCCTGTTTGGGATCACAGCGGGAGCTCATCTCACCCACACGTCATAAGGAGCCCAGCAAGCTTGGAGGGGTGCTGCTGGCTTGTTCCCAGGAATGGGCCATGTGCACATGTGCGGGCAGCTGCAGCTGAGCACCCACAGCGCCTGAAGCACTGCTGTTCAAAGCACCTTTGCCAGAGCAGGGGCCGGAGGACTGGCACTCATCACCACCAGTGCTGCCCTGGCACTCATCACCACCAGCGCTGCCCATGTGCCTCCTAATCCCTCTGGCCTGTTTCCTTTTCTGTTAAAACATCAGAAGAGATCTTGATTCATTCAACAGATATTCTCTGAGCAGCTTCTTTCAAAGCCACGCACTGGGGAGACAGAGATGACTACAGAGTGGCCCTGGACCCAACAGAGAGGTGCAGATGAACTCCCACAACTGGGGAAAATCCCTTGACATGCCATGGAGGACAGAGCAGGGTGTAGCTACCTCTATGGTCTGTGCGATTCGAAGCAGCCTGCCTAAACTGAGCCATGAAGGCTAATAGGAGGCCACCAGGTGGGCAAAGCACGGGGCCAGAGGAAGTGGCAGGTGCAAAGGTCCAGGGTGTAAAAGAACTGCTTGGTGACACACATGTAATGTGTGTACAGCACTGAGTTAAAATCACTGTTTGCACCTGTCCCCTCCACCATGCTGTGAGCACTTTATGAGTAAGGATTGCCAAAATCACCATCCCATGCCAGCCCAAGGCACACACCCTGGTAGAGAGGACGAGTTGGGGAGTGTTATGGGCAGTATCCTTGGGCAGAGAGAGAGAGGGACAGTTAGGTCAGGCAGGTGGATGCAGTGGCTGTGCCCACAGACTCCATAGGGTGCAGGAACAGGACCAGGCCATCCGTGGAAACCTACCTCTGGGACTCCCGGAGCTAGGAAGGTGGCCGCGTACTCAGCCAGTGCCACGTCGTTCACCATGCCCTGCACCAGCTCAGACAGCAGGAGGTTTGCTGGCCGGTGTCTGTACAGCTCCTGCAACAGGTGTGTGATCAGCCCGTTCCTCTCTCGGCACTTCTGGACCAGGGAAGCAATTTTGGCCTGGAAGATGAGAGTCCATGGGAATCCGTGGGAGTCCATGTGTGCAGGGCTTCCGGGGGTGCTGCATGGCTGAGCTGGGCCATGGGTTGGAGGTGGGAGGAGTGGCCAAGGATCCCTGTTGGCATTCCCAGCTCTGTCTCAGCTCAGCAGAGCCGCCTCCCTGCGATGCCTGCCTCTACCCAGGGGCCAGAGCTGCTTTGTGGATGGCCACACGCTCCTGGGGGCTCCTCACTGCCCTCACATGCGGTCCTGGCTCAAGGCAGCAGACAGTCCAGAGAGTGGGCTTGGGTCCTATCACTAGCCAGCCCTGTGACAAGCTGCTCTCCACACCTCGACTTGCCCATCTGCTTGTTAAGGGCACCAGGATGAAGGAGATGGCACAGGCATGTGAGTTTTTACTTTTATTTCACATTTACACAGAACTTTACAGTTTATAAGGGATTATGCTCATCATTTGAACGAACAGTTTGTATCAAATAATGAATTAGAAGGAGGAGGACGAAACCTTCACATTACAGCTGACTCGCCACTGCCCATTGCAACCTCCAGCATCTCAGCATGAATCACTATGATTTCTATGCCAACTCCAGGCTCAGACAGACATGGAATTCTGAGATGGGAAGTGACTTGGGGGATTGAGCAGCTCGCATTTCTGACTTAATGGCTGAAGAAACTGAGCCCCCGTGGTTGGTGGAGCCGAGTATAACTGTGCGCTGCTGCTGCTTAGCCCAGGGCTCCTCCTCCCCCCTGCCCAGAGGCTCAAAAGAAAGAGTAGACCCTTCTCCCCACATCTGGTGAGATGAACCCCCTTAGCCACATTCCATGTCCAGCTAGCACAGGATGGGCCAGTAATGCTGCATCTGGGAATCTGCCCTAAACACAAATGTCCAGACACACAAGAAAACCTTTCTAAGAAAAAATACACACTACAGTGTTTATATAAAACAAGGCAAAAGGGAAGGTGGGGGGAGGGAGAGATGAACTTGATCCCTGAGCAAAGGGGTGGTGATTTTATGAACTAAGGCAGAGGGATGGACCACATGGGTAATGGGAAGAATCCTAAACTCTCTTTTTTTGGAAGGAGATATTTCATATTGATTAGAAGAACATATTACCTTCAGAGGAGTCACAGCCAAATGTGCCTCATGTTGTTTTTTCTGCAGTTCTTCAAGCTGAAACGGAGAGGACAGGACATGTGTGATGACACTGCACCCCCACTGGCCATGACCGAGGCTTCTCAGGCCAGCAGGCTCAGAGTGGCTGCCCTCTGGCTCCCCTCTTCACCCTCACAGGGACTCATTGCTAGAACAGGGGCTGTTCCCACCACCCACTCAGCAGGATCTGGAAGGCCAGACATTCTGAATACTTGAGAACCAGCTCTGCCTGAACACACTCCTCCTGGGGCCAGCTCCAGCGCCTGTTCTTTCAGGAGGGAGGCCTCCCCAGAGTCCTAGTGCTGACCGCTGAGTGGTAGTTTTCTGGTCTGGTGGTAAACATGTGGGTTCTTGAGCCAGACACTGTGGGTCCCAATCCCAGCTCAGCCACTCACTAGAGCAGTTTTCTCCTCTGTAAAGGCGGGTAATATTAGTGTCCACCAAATGGACAGAACTGTAGTGAGGGTTTGGTGAACAAGGCCTGCCATCTGTCAGGTTGTTACTGGTTGGGGCAGATTAAAAATGGACATGGATTCTTTGATACTTCTCTGGGTGACAGGTGGGTCACATGCCCTTCTCGCTGATCTGAGTAGGCCTGTAGGCCTTTGACTAATAGGATACAACAGGAGAGATACTGGTGCCTTTCTGGGCCTGGCCTGAAGAGGACTGCAAGCTCTTTTGCTCTCTCTCCTTCCTTAGTTATGATTTAAGCAGTCCAAGAACCTTCTGGGGAGACAGCTGGGTTGGCATGGAGAGGAGGAATGGCACAGGTGAGGCCACCTTTCCTCCATCCCCAGAGGGGACAGGCATGTGGGTGAGCGTACTGTTTCCTTTGACACTGGCTAGCCAGATGGAAGGGTCATAGGCCCCCTTTGGTTCTTCATCATGCTGTTCTGTAAGAATCTAGTGAACACTGACAACTTGCCAGTAATGGTCAGCGAGTCCTCGGTAGATTCCCACTTCCCCTCTCACATTTCCTGAGGTAAGGAGGGTGAACCCTGGTTGAGGGGGCAGCGCTGGCCCAGCCGACCTTGCCCTTGAGCTCCTCCTGGAGGTGGAGGGCCTGGTCCCGAGACACCTGCAGCTCTCTGTGGGCAGCCGCCTGGTCTCGGAGCTGGCACTGCAGGGTCAACACCTGGTGATGGAGCCGCCGGGCACGCAGCCTGAGGTCTTCCTCAGGAGCTTCGGTCTCCGAGTGCTGGGGCTGTGGGAAGCACAGACCTCAGTGAAATTCTTAGGTTAGCAGATAAAGAGGACTCATTTTCCTTCTCAATTTTTTTCTGCTTACGTTTTTCTCAAAGTAAAGCAATTTGAGAAAACAAGATAGCAGAAATCACCCCAAATCCTGTCATTGGCACAATCATCATAACTGTCTGCATGTTTTCTATGCAATCATCTTCTCACCACCCACACATGTGTACCCACATGAGGCGTGGCTCTCGCTCGCTTCCTGACAGGGGTACTGAGAGAGGGGTGTCTAGGGAATTCCAGAATATTATTTTAAAAAATATACAACATGGAATGACATTTCAGGATCCATTGTAACAGACATCAGTTATGGTTATTATACCGGGGCACCGTATGATGAATGAAATTGAACATTCAAATCAAATTATGAGGTGCTTATTACAGCAAAGGGTCATATATTTATATAAAACAGAAAATACTGTATTCTCTACAGCAGTTTTCTTAAATTAGTGCAAAATTGCCCCTCACTTTCCTTGGATCTCACGTGAGGGTGGCAGGTTTCATTTGGCAGGCTGGGAGAGAGAGGGAAGAAGCTGAGTCAGCACTGTGGGAAACGGCAGAGACGCTGCTGCCCCCAAATGGCTCTGGAGTCTAAGTTCTCATTTTTTGATAACTTACATTCACACACGGAAACATACACAGATACACATACAGACATGTATTTTTCTATCAAAAAGTTAACACACAGTAGGTATCTCTTGTTTACTGCTTTTGTCCCTTAACACCAGGGCCAGAGCATTCTTCTGTATCACCAAGAAAGCTGAAAGCACTGTTGTCAGTGCACACACAGCAGTTTGCAGCCCCCTGAATGCTCAGATCATCCCAGCATTTTGCTGCTATCGTTTGGCCTAGGATAAAGACCCTACACATAAATACATGAACATAACCTCGCTTGTCTCTCTAAGAGCATCAGAGAGGCATCTTCTAGGCCAAAGGGCACAAACAGCATTAAGCTCCTGATTTGTACCACTATCAGGGTACAACTGTTTGTACCACTATCAAAGGGACCTGGGGAAAGACCAGCCCTGCTAGAAGTCTCATCAGAGACCATCAGAACCCAGAAACTAAGACGGGTCTCGAAGGCCCTCCCCCTGCTCCAGGTGGACTACGTTCATTTAAAGCAGCTGCCTGGGGGAACGTAAGGCCCATCAAGCTTTCCCCAGGCAGGTGGGAAAGGTCCTGGACTATTCTGTCTGGGAAGGAGAGAGAGGGAGGGGAGTGGGAGAGGGAAGAACCAAGGCCTGGGCATCTCCCTTGTTAACAAAAAATGTGACAACAGAATGGGATATGTATTGTTTTAATTATTAGAAATTCACACTGTGTGGGCCTGAGATTCACAGGCTGGGCCCTGTCAAGAACAGATGGGTTCTCTGAATGCTTCCAGAAAATTTAAAACTTCAAAACAACTTGTACTTTCTGAGAAGTGTGATGCCAAGGGCTCTGTCCCACAGTTTTAAGAGCGCATTCACAATGCATCCTGAACTAAAGAGAATGATAGTGCAGGTGGGCCCAGCCTGCCAGTCACACAGGACTGCCCATGCAGCAGCCCCGTGACTGCCCAGTGACTCACTTGCTCCCTAGCAGACAGAGCATGTTTTCTGGCTGCATGCTGTCCTTAGGCTGGGGACAGTGATGAACAACCACCCTCTGAGAGCTTGGTCTAGTGAGAAGAATGGAACCAACATAGGCAATTCAGCACCGCCGGGGAAGGGAAGCCAGGAGGCCGGGACAGCCTAATGGGGACACTGCACTGGGGGCCCCACTGAGTGAAGCAGTGGCAAGTGTATAACTGCTCTCCAGGCTGGGGGAGGCAGAACCAATGTGCTATGTTTGCTGATTTCCATGGTGTAAATGTTCCTACCACAACCAATCACAAGCAGACTGTCATGACAGTGTCACCGAAGGCAGAGCTGGGCAGACATGTACCCAAGTCAGTTCTGACACTCCTCTGCGTGGAACCCAGCCAGGGAGGAGATACCCCCAACAGGAGGGATAGAGCTGGAGTGCAGGCATGGGCAGAAGTAGGGTGTAGAGAATTGGGGCAGAGGTTGCAGAATGGGGTACTGAGCCTGAGGTGCAAATGGCAGCAGCTGAAGCTGCTAAGGGTCTCACTATCAGAGCGCTGCTCACTGCAGGGAGCCTGGATTTCATCCCCAGTGCATGAAGAGGGAGCAGAGGGGCTTTGGTTGAAGAGTAACAGGACCAGGTTGTGATGCAGGATGACAGGAAGGGTACACTCCCTTTACCCTCTGCCACCTATTCATCACAAAACCCATGGATTCCAACTCCAGTTTTTGTCCCCAAGTTCCTGTATCTAGTATAATGTCTTGACTACACAATCACAAAATCTTGACTGTTCTCCCTGAATCTGTCTGGCCCACTTTCCTCTCATCAGACAGCAATTGATTTACAGTATAAGTTGGATCACACTGTTCTGCTCAAAACCCTCTGACAGCTTCCCACCCCATTTAGAAAAGATCAATCACAAGGGCCTAGAGCCCTCTGTAGCCTACCTCAAAGCAATATTTCCAATTTCCTCTCACACCCCATCTGTCCTGGTCTGCTGTGGTCCAGCCTTACCAGCCAATTTGTGGCTTTTTGATAAGCCAGACTCCTTCTTGCCTCCAGCCCTGGCCACTTTCTTCTCCCTCTGCCTGGAATGCTGTTCCTTGCTGCTCTTTTGTAACCTTGAAAGTCTCAGCTCAGTAATTACCTCCTCAGATCTCCCAGTTCCTGGTATTGAACAAACTATACCAGGCGTCCTCAAACTATGGCCCGCGGGCCACATGCAGCCCACCGAGGACATTTATCCAGCCTGCTGGGTATTTTTGCTGCCACTGCCCGTCCTGCTTAGCAGCCAACTCATCCTGGGGCCTACAGTCTGGTCCTCCAATGGACTGAAGGACAGTGAACTAGCCCCCTGTTTAAAAAGTTGGAGGACCCCTGAACTATACAATATGGAGAGAATATATAAAAATAATTCTTTGCAAGCGTTGAAAGATGACCATTGCAGGACTACAATAACCATGAGAAAAAGCAAGCACAACCAGGCTAACTCCACATGATCCCTGGATTCTTCTCTGAAACATTTTCCAAACCACAGTTTAAGAAATAGAGCCCAAGCTGAGTGGTTGTTCCACCGGGTGGAAGAATAAGGTTGGAGTTGAGGGAAGCTATGACAGCTGGGGTTTGAGGGACAAAGTAATGGGAATAGACAACTGTGGAGAAGAAATCCAAATACTGGCCTAGAAATGCCCCTTGGGGCCCTGGCTGAATCATATGTTCCGTGACATAGTACAGGACCTTAAGCCTTGTAGAGACAGCAGCTGGGAGGGTAATTGCTGAAGAGATTTCAGAGGACACACACTGCTGAGAAGATGGCAGAGTTCTGGAGGCCAAAGTGGAGAGGCCTTGGTGAATGCTCTGGAACTCAGCAGATAACACTGAAAGGCCATGCCCTAGCCTAGGAGCCAGGAACATGCTTCAGGAGTAATATCAAGCTCTAGGACTGGGCAAAACTGGCACAGACCTACCCAAGAACAAGATGACCTGCTGATCCTTCAACTTCCTGCCAAAACAAAACTCACAACATTCTTGAAAGGAAAATAATGACCTGGGGTCTCCATGACATAGCATATGTAATGTCTAACATAAAAAGTTTTAAAAAATTGCCAGATATAGGTAGAATCAGGAAAACATGACTGTTCACCAAGAGAATAAAGTAATCAATAGAAGCAGGCAAAGAGATGATCCAAACACTGGCATCAAAACACAAGTCCTTCGAAATAACTGTGGTACATATTTTATAAAACATGTGAAAAGATAAACATGAATAAAGATATTTCAACAGAGAATCAGAATCTCTTTTTAAAAAGAATAAAATAGTCTAGAACTGCAAAATACAATAAATGAAATTAGGGACTCATTGAATGTATTTAAGAGAAGATGGGGCATAGTAGAACATAAGATTAGTGAACTAAAAGACAGGTCAATAGAAAACTGAAATTAGGTAGAATAGAGTTTTTGAAAGATGTGGGATATAGTCAAAAAGTCTGGATTTCTAGGAGGAAAAGAGAGAAAAATTGGATAGAATAAAATATTTGAAAAAATAATAACCAAGAACTTTCCAAGTCTGATAAAAGACATGAATATACAGCTTCAAGAACCTCAAATACCCCAAGCAATATAAATGCAAATAAAACCATACTTAGGAACATCATAGTGAAACTGCCCAAACCCAAAGATAAAAAAGAAACTTAAAAGCAGTCAGAGATAAAATGACAGATTTCTTTTAGGGGTGGGAAAGGGAAGAAAACAATGACAATTACAACTGATTTCTGGATAGAAACTATGGGAGACAGAAGAGAGTGGAATGAAATCTTTAAATTGCCAAAAGAAGGGGAAATACTTGCTTATCCAAAGTTCTGAATCTAATGGGAAAAAAATCTTTAAAACATAAAGGTGAAAAATTATTTTCATTAAAATAAATACAAGAGAATTAATCAGTAGCAAATCCTCACTATAAAAAATAACAAAATTCTTAAGGCAGAAGGAAAACAGATCCACAGAAGAGGAAGAAAGAGTGAACAAGAACATGTAAAGATGTGCGTAAATAAAAAAGATTAATGATTGTTTAAAATAACAATAATAATCATCAGAGAAATGCAAATCAAAACCTCTGTGAGATATCACCTATACTCCAGTGAGAACAGCCCACATCACAAAGTCCCAAAGCTGCAGATGTTGGTGTGGGTGTGGAGAGAAGGGAACACTATTCTTTGCTGGTGGGACTGCAAACTAATACAGCCCTTCTGGAAAGAAGTATGGAGAATCCCCAAAGAATTTAAAGTAGACCTCCAAATTGATCCTGCAATCCCATTACTAGATATCTACCCAGAAGAAAAAAAAATTTATCATAAGGACATTTGCACTTGAATGTTTGTAGTAGCTCAATTCACAATTGCAAAGATGTGGAAACAAATCCCCATCAACCCATGAATGGATTAATAAACTGTTGCATATGTATACCACAGAATACTATTCAGCCATAAAAAGATGGAGACTTTGTATCTTTTGTATTTACCTGGATGGATCTAGAGAGTATTCTCTGGAATGGAAAAGCAAGCACCTCATGTACCTAAAACTATGTTGAAACTAATAGATCAACAACTACAGGTCCACACAAGAGAAAAACACAATCAAATTTTAGAAGAGGGGAGGGGGATAGATTAGTTCCCATCTATCAGGTACAATGGGATATATGGCACACTTCCTGGGTGAAGGACTTAGCTACAACACAGACTTTGAACTTGACCTTACTAATGCAAATAATGTAATCTAACTGTATGTACCTTTATATTAACCTATAATAAAAAATAAAATAGGAATGACTTGTACTAGAGTTATACATATGAAAAATAAACAGAAAAGTTGAAATAAACACTATTAAAATATTTTTGCATCATTTGAGACACAGAAAAGTGTTAATTTAAGGTAAATTTAAAGAATTAATAGATATACTTTAATATTTCTAGAGTAACCACTAAAAGAATAATATAAGATAAATAATGCAATAAGTGGGATTAGGAGCAAGATGGCAGACAAGTAACAGCTTCCTTGCAACTGGGGACTGTGAGTCCAGGGAGAGGAGACTTTAGGCATCTCTGGCTGGTGAGATCAGCCCAGAAACATCCCTTTGGAGACACAGGGAGTCAGCAAGGGACTTCTGGAACCAATATGGGGAACAAAAGCAGTGGAGAACTGGCAAGTGTTTGTGTGTGTTTGTTCAGTCTAATCCCGCCAGCAGGTGTAAATTCAGCAGCAGTACAAGAAAGGCCTTACCTGTGAGCTGTTTGGGCTTTTTTTTGGACTTGGCACTCAGTTGAACTACCTTGGGAGAACTTGGGCAAGAGAGCAGAGGACTTTAAGCATTACCTAGAGCCCCATACTGAGCCGCTGAGCCAGACGGAGCTAATAGCGTTCAGCTGTGGGCTGCACAGAGCCATTGTGCCCCAGCAAGCTCCACCCTCAGGGTCGTAGAGCAAGGGTGAGGGGGAGCAAGTAATTTAGTGACGAGCAGCCTAAAGACAGGGACTGAGATGCCTTACAGCCTTGCCCCTCAGGGGCATAGTGTGAGATTGATTTTGGCACACTGGGTAGTGGACAGCCACTTCAGGAGTGATCCCAGCAACAAGTGCTTTCCCAGGAAAGTTTCTGCTCAGCCCAGATAGGCAGTTTAAAGTGTCTTTTAAGTGGGCTGAGGTGAGATTTAGGCTCTCCACCCTGTGGGGTTTGAGAAATCAGCAGAGGCCTCAGTCTCCATCTCATACAGCCATATCAGCATTGTGATTAACATCTTATACCCCAGGAGATCACCTGTTGCCCAGACAATATTCAGCAAGATATATATACTGCTTTGGGGGTTTTTTGTTTGTTTGTTTGTTTTTGGTTTTTTGTTTGTTTGAGGTATTTTTGTTGTTGTTTGTTTTTTCAATTTCAACATTTTCCCTACAGACTTTTCTTTTCTTTTCTTTCTTCATTTTTTTTAGTTTAAATATAATTTTCAATTGTTGCCTTTTTAACATTTAGAACTCCATTTCTGCTAGTGTTTCTACCCCTATTGTTTTTTTGCCCAATTTTATCCTGTAAAGTTTTTTGTTTGCTTATTTTAGTTTGATTTATAGCATTTTGGTCTTTCCTCTCTACTTGGTGGAGGTGGGGTACTGTGTCCAAACAGGCTTGCAAAGAGCTGCTACCTCAAGAGAACAACCCAACCCGGCACCCCCAGAGGTTGGAGGTTTATAAGGTTGGGTTGAAGTGCCCTACTGTACACCTATATTGCTCCTATCTCCCCCTTTCTATGACTCTCTTCTTTTTGTAATATTCCCTTTTAACCATCCCCTCTCCTTTCTCTTTTTTCTCTCCTTTTCGTTCTTTCTTTTTTCTCTTCCTGCTCTTCAATCTTCTCATCCTTCTGGTCCTGTGCCAAAAGAACTCATCAAAACCCTAGTCCAGAGGCACAGTAACTTAAAGAGCAAGAGGAAGTGAAAGGAAAATTAGGGCAAGGAAGCAGATACATCACTCATGAGGAAGAACCAGCAGAAAAATCCTGAACCATGAAAAACCAGTCCAGAGCAACCCCACCAAGGGACCATGAGGTAGCTACTGCACAGGATTCCACCCATAAAGAAATGTTAGAAAGGACAGAAAAGGAATTTAGAATATAGATGATGAAAGCAATGAAGGAAATGATGGAAACAATGAAGGAAAATACTGATAAAGTGGAAAATAACCAAAAGGAAATCCAAAAACAGAATCAAATCAGATGAATGATATGAAGAAAGGATATAGCAGAGCTGAAGGAACTGAAGCAATCAATTAAGGAACTTAAAGATGCAATAGAAAGTATCAACAACAGATTAGACCATGCAGAAGAAAGAATCTCAGAGGTAGAGGACAAAGCTCTTGAGATATCTCAGATAGTTAAAGAGGCAGAAAAGAAGAGAGAGAAAGCAGAATTTTCACTGACAGAATTATGGGACTTTATGAAGCATTCAAACATATGAGTTATAGGTATCCCAGAAGGAGAAGAAGAATGCCCCAGGGAATAGAGCCATACTAGGGAATATTATAAATGGAAATTTCCCAAATACCATTAAAGATTCTGACACACTCCTTTCAGAGGGATATCAGAACCCAGGTTGCCTCAACTATAACCGAGCTTCTCCAAGACACATTGTGATGAACCTGTCCAAAGTCAAGACAAAAGAAAAGATTCTTCAAGCTGTCAGGAGTAAGTGCCAGTTGACCTACTGGGGCAAATCCATCAGGGTAACTGCAGATTTCTCTAATGAAACTTTCCAAGCAGGAAGACAAATGGTCATCTACCTTTAATTTATGTAAACAGAATAATTTCCAGCCCAGAATTCTATGTCCTGCTAAGCTAAGCTTTAACATTCATGGAGAAATCAAATCATTTACTGATATGCAAACATTGAGGAAATTTGCCACAACAAGACCAGCTCTACAGGAAATACTTCAACCCATTCTACACACTGACCATCACAATGGATCAACAGCAAAGTAAGAACTCAGAAATTAAAGGATAGAACATAACTTCCACAATGATGCAAAAGATAAAACTAAGCAATGGACTCTCACAAAATAAGATGAATAGAACACCACCACACTTATCAATTATCTCAATAAATGTTAACGGCTTGAATTTCCCACTGAAGAGGCATAAATTGGCTGACTGGATTAAAAAACACATCCATTTGCTGTCTGCAGGAAACATACCTAGCTTCAAAAGACAAATTAAAACTCTGAGTTAAGAGTTGGAAGAATTTTTTCAGGCAAAAAGAATTCAGAAGAAAAGAGGAGTTGCGATCTTATTTTCAGATACATGTGGATTTAAAGCAACTAAAGTCAAAAAAGACAAAGATGGTCACTTTATATTGGTCAAGGGAAAAATACAACCAGAAGACATTTCAATTCTAAATATTTATGCACCGAATTTAAATGCTCCCAGATTCTTGAAACAGACATTACTCAGTCTGAGCAATATGATGTCCTATAATACCATAATAACAGGGGACTTTAATACTCCTCTTATAGAGCTGGACTGATCCTCTAAACAGAAATTAAACAAAGATATAAGGGACTTAAATGAGACCCTAGAACAACTGTGCTTGATAGACACATATAGAACACTCCATCCCAAAGATAAAGAATATACATTCTTCTCATCATCCCATGAAACATTCTCCAGAATTGGTCATATCCTAGGACACAAAACAAACCTCAACAGAATCAAAAGAATTGAAATTTTACCTTGTATCTTCTCAGACCACAAGGCACTAAATGTGGAACTCAACTCCAACAAAAACGTACAACCCCACACAGACAGGGAAATTAAACAACCTTCTGTTGAATGACAATTGGGTGCAGAAGAAATAAAAGAGGAAATCATTAACTTCCTTGAGCATAACAACAATGAATACACAAGCTACCAAAACCTGTAGGATACTGCAAAAGCAGTTTTGAGAGGAAAATTTATTGCTTTAGATGCCTACATTTGAAAAACAGAAAGAGAGCACATCAACAAACTCACAAGCTATCTTATAGAATTGGAAAAAGAAGAACAACCTAAGCCTAAACCCAGCAGAAGAAAAGAAATATCCAAAATTAAATCAGAGATCAATGAAATTGAAAACAAAAGAGTCATTCAGAAAATTAATGAAACAAGCAGTTGGTTTTTTGAAAAAATAAGTAAAATAGATAAACCTTTGGCCGGAGTAACTAAAAATAAAAAAGTGAAATCTCTAGTAACCTAATCAGAAATGATAAAGGGGAAATAACAACTGATGCCACAAAGATACAAGAGATCATCTCTGAATACTACCAGAAACTCTGTGCTCTGAAATTTGACAATCTGAAGGAAATGGATCAATATTTGGAATCAGACCCTCTCTCTCCCAAGGAAGAAATAGAGCTCCTGAACAGGCCAATTTCAAGCACTGAGATTAAAGAAATAATAAAAAATCTTCCAACAAAACAATGCCCTGGTCCAGATGGCTTCACACCAGAATTCTATCAAACCTTCAAAGAAGAGCTTATTCCCATACTCCAGAAATTATTCCAAAAAAATTGAGGAGGAAGGAATCTCCCCCAACACCTTCTATGAAGCAAACATCACCCTGATACTAAAACCAGGAAAAGACCCAACTAAAAAGGAGAACTTCAGACCAATTTCACTAATGAATATAGATGCAAAAATTATCAACAAAATCCTAGCCAATAGATTATTGGCTTATCACCAAAAAAATCATACATCGTGATCAAGTAGGTTTCATCCCAGGGGTGCAAGACTGGTTTAATATATGCAAGTCTATAAATATTATTTGCCCTATCAACAGAAGTAAAACCAAAGACAAATGGTCCTCTCAATAGATGCAGAAAAGCATTCAATAAAATCCAGCATCCTTTTCTAATTAGAACACTGAAAAGTATAGGCATATGTGGCACATTTCTGAAACTGATTAAAGCTACCTGTGACAAACCCACAGCTAATATTTTACTGAATGGAGTGAAACTGAAAGCTTTTCCTCTCCAAACTGGAACCAGACAAGGTTGTCCTCTGTCACCATTACTATTCAACATTCTGCTGGAAGTTCTAGCCAATACAATTAGGCAAGACAAGGAAATGAAGGGCATCCAAATGGGAGCAGAGGAGGTCAAAGTCTCCCTTTTTACTGATGATATGATCTTATACTTAGAGAACCCCAAAGACTCAACCACAAGACTCCTGGAAGTCATCAAAAAATACAGTAATGTCTCAGGATATAAAATCAATGTCCACAAGTTAGTTGCCTTTGTATATACGCCAATAACAGCCAAGATGAGAGGCTAAGTAAGGACACAACTCCCTTCACCATAGCTTCAAAGAAAATGAAATACCTAGGAATATAGCTAACAAAGGAGGTAAAGTACCTCTATAAAGAAAATTATGAAATCCTAAGAAAGGAAATAGCAAAGGATATTAATAAATGGAAGAACATACCATGTTCATGGCTGGGAAGAATCAACATTGTTAAAATGTCTATACTTCCCAAAGCAATCTACCTATGCAATTCCATCCCTATTAAAATACCAACATCATACTTTCAAGACTTGGAAAAAATGAGTCTGCGTTTTGTATGGAACCAGAAAAAACCCTGCATAGCTAAGACAGTTCTTAGTAATAAAAACAAAGCTGGGGGCATCACCATACCAGATTTTAGGCTATACTACAAAGTCATAGTGATCAAGACAGCATGGTACTGGCACAAAAATAGAGACATAGACATTTGGAATCAAATATAAAACCAGGAAATGAAATTAACATCTTACCTAATCTTCGATAAACCAAACAAGAACATACACTGGAGGAAAGAATCCCTATTCAATAAATGGTGCTGGGAGAACTAAATATCCACATGTAAAAAACTGAAACTGGACCCACACTTTTCTCCACTCACAAAAATTGATTCAAGATGGATAAAGGACTTAAATTTAAGGCATGAAACAATAAAAATCCTCAAAGAAAGTATAGAAAAAACATTGGAAGATATTGGCCTGGGGAAAGACTTCATGAAGAAGACTGCTGTGGCAATTGCAACAACAACAAAAATAAACAAATGAGACTTAATTAAACTGAAAAGCTTCTGTATAGCTAAGGAGACAACAATTAAAGCAAATAGACAACCTACACAATGGGAAAGGATATTTGCATATTTTGAATCAGAGAAGAGCTTGATAACTAGGATCTATAGAGAACTCAAATAAATCCACATTTAAAAAGTCAACAATCCCATATATCAATGGGCAAGAGACATGAATAGAACCTTCTCTAAAGAAGACAGATGAATGGCTAGCAAACATATAAAAAAATGCTCATCATCCCTAATTATTAGAGAAATGCAAATCAAAGCCACCCTGAGATACCATCTAACCCCAGCGAGAATGGCCCACATCACAAAATCTCAAAACTGCAGATGCTGGCGTGGATGTGGAGAGAAGGGAACACCTTTACACTGCCGGTGGGACTGCAAACTAATACAACCTTTTTGAAAGGAAGTATGGAGAACCCTCAAAGAACTCAAACTAGACCTCCCATTTGATCCTGCAATCCCATTACTGGGCATCTACCCAGAAGGAAAAAAATCCTTTTATCATAAGGACACTTGCACTAGACTGTTTATTGCAGCTCAATTTACAATCGCCAAAAGGTGAAAACAGCCTAAATGCCCACCAACCCAGGAATGGATTAACAAGCTGTGGTATATGTACACCATGGAATACTATTCAGCCATTAAAAAAATGGAGACTTTACAGCCTTTGTATTAACATAGATGGAAGTGGAACACATTATTCTTAGTAAAGAATCACAAGAACGGAGAATCCTATGTACTCAATTTTGCTATGAGAACAATTAATAACAATTAATGACACAGTGGTGGTAGGGGAAGGGGAGAGCAGAGAGAGGAAGAAGGAGCGAGGGGTGGGGAAGGAGGGAGGGGGGTGGGGTCTTGGTGTGTGCCACACCTTTTGAGGGCAAGACATGATTGTAAGAGGGACTTTACCTAACAAATGCAATCAGTGAAACCTGGTTTCTTGTACCCTCAATGAATCCCCAACAATAAATTACAAATAATAATAATAATAATGCAATAAGCTAACAAAAAAGGAAAAAATAGATTAATAGCAAAATCAAAGGCAGAAAAGAAACTATTAAAAGAAACAGAAGCGATAAATGAAAAAATAGCAAATAGAATAAATAAATAATGTTATAAATAAAAAGAATAATATAACTAGAAGAAGAAATATACAAATGCACACTCAAAGTTGGAAGTTTTAAAACTCATCTTGGTAAGTAGCAAAACCAAGAGAAGACACAAAAGTAAAGATATGTAAGGTTTGATAAAGGCGACTAATCAGCTTGGCCTAATTAATACTTAACAATCACAGAATATGTATTTTTTACAAGAGCTTGTGGGATATGCCATAGCCTGATCAGTAAAACAAGTCTCAACACATTTCAAAAGATTAAAATAACATAATGTATACTTTCTGACAAGAATGAAACAAAACTAGAAACCAATAACAAAAATAGAACTAAAAAATTCCTTTGTAAATTTCTCTTGTAAATCAAGCAGCATATTTTTAAATAATCCATAGGTCAAAAAAGAAATCATAATGGAAATTAGAAACCACTTTGAACCAAAAATATTACATCAAATTTTGTGGGATGTTAGAGAGAAATTTATAGCTTTCATTGCACACACTGCAAAAGAACAGTTGAAAATCAATGACTCAAGCTTTCAACACAAGAAGCAAGAAAAAGAACATCGGATTAAATCAAAAGAAAGTGAAAGAAAAAAATTATGAAGACGTAAGAAGAAACCAATGAAATAAAGTACGAGTAATGAAGAGAATCAATAAAACCAAAACTTATTCTTTGAAATGGTTGATAAAATTGTTTGAGGGTGGGAAGAAAGAAAAAGATGAAAGAGAGAAGGGAAGGAGAGCAAGAAACAGAGAGAGACACACAGAG
>NW_003852566.1:2935062-2941992 GCF_000181295.1 Otolemur garnettii
GAGAGAGGGCAGAGAGGGAGGGAGAGAGAGAGCAGAGAGGGAGAGGGCAGAGAGAGAGGGCAGAGAGGGAGATGGGCGAAAGAGCAGAGACAGAGACAGAGAATAACAGGAATGAACACAAAGAGCCAACACCAAGCATCCCGGATACCCCACAGACATCAGGAGCACTTTTTCCCAGGAGTCCCGAAGGTGGAGAATTGTCCACAAATGAGGAAAGCAATGCAGGGAAGTCTGTGTCTGAGCCCAGAGTCGCAGGCCTGCAGACACAGAGTCGGTATGAATCTGGTTTTACCACATCCTGCATCCATTGCTCTATCACAACATTCAAGAGTCAATGTACAGAAACATGACTTGGGCTGCTTGAACCCTCAGATGGGAAAATGCAAGGTCTGATTGATCAGTAAAGAGGAAACAACCCGTTGGAGCCCTGCTGAGCCTAAGCCCAGGGGAGGTAAGGACAGGGACTCTGGGGCCAGAGCGGCCAGGGGTGAGTCCCAGCGCCACTCCTTGTTAGCTGTCTGACTTCAGGCTCTGTGGCTTCACTGCTTTTCTCACCAGGTAGATGGGGAGGGGATGGATGGCTATGCCTCCCTCCCAGGGCTCTGGAGGACCCCACGGTTAATGGAGCGAACCCTGACACCTCCACGCTGCAGAGGGTGAGCAGGGAGCAGCTTTGCAGACACAACCTACCTGGGGGCCGTCGCTCTGGGACCTCGGAGCTTGTCCTCCAGCTGCAGAACACTGTGGTCTTTTCTCCTCTTTTTCCAAATGGGCTTCTTTCACTCCCACACAGCTGATACTTCCTGGTAGAGCACTGGATACTCTGGTGTTTCTCCAGAGCAGCGATGGAGAAGAAGCTGCGTCGCATCTGGGATTCTCCAAGTCTAAGGAAGGTCCTGTCTGCCCTGCAGTCTGACCCCTTTCCTCCTCCAAGCAGGGCCCTGCGAGCTGAGTCACCTGAACCTCTTTGTCTACTGTAAGCACCTCCGTTCCTTCCGGGACGCGTCCCCCTCCTCCCACGTCTGTGCTCCTTTGCAAGGCAACCTCCCTCTCCAGGTGGTGAACCCTGCCCCGAAGGTGTTCATTCTCCCCCCTGAGGGCTCGGATCATGTCTTCCATTCCCAGCACCACCTCCCTTATCAGCTCTTTATAACTGACCCCAAGCTCTGAGATAAGCGCCTTGAGCTCCCAGTTCTCCAGGGAGACCCGCTCCATTGTACCTCTGCAGCCCCCCATGCTCTCAGCTGTGGCCTTCTGGAGTTGCCTCAAATGCCCTTTTAGTCTTTCATTTTCCTCCTCGAGTCCAGAAATTTTGCTGTAACTCTTCCTGTTGCAGTCCTCCAGGAGAGAAACGACCTGCAAATACTGGTCCAGCTCCTCCTTTAAGTGACAGATATCTCTTACCAGCATCTCGTTATCCCGCTGGAGCCTGGAGAGTTTTGTCGTGTCCCTCTCTCTCTCTTTTTCAAGGGCGCACACTTTTTTGTGGTATCTCTCCCGGTCTCCCTGAAGTTTGGCATTGTCACGTAAAGCTTGCCCCCTCTCCCTCTTCAGTCCAGAAATGAGCTGATGGAACCTGCTCCTTACTCCCTCCAGGTCCCTCAGTGGCTCGCTGGGCCCCTCTGGAGGGCCCAGGCTGGTGTCGCCCCGGTCAGACCCTGGAAGGACGTTGCAGGCACCCAGGGCTGTGATCTTTCCCAGTTTAACACCTTTGCCACTCTCTTTGGCCTTTGCTTTCTTGACAGGGCAAATGCCCAAACCCTGGTTTCCCCAAACCTGGTGAGAGCAAGTGCTCTCTTCAGAGCTGGGCCACTTCTGAGCAAACGTCCAGTTCTCTCCTGCCAGTGCAGAGGCTTCCTGCCAATGCCCCCCACCACCAGGCCTCAGGATGGAGAGTTGCCGGAAACAAGCCTCCATCTCCTCGGCAAATTCATCTATTCTGAGAGTATACCTGTCATAGCCTTTGCTCGGAGCCCAGGGGCTGCTGGTGGGTTCACCCCTGCTGCCTGGTAAGGCTGTGGCGTGCCGCAAACCTCTCTCTCCCATGAAGAAAAGCATCTCCTTGCCCTCATGTGCCTCAGAGTCAGGCTCCTCAGGGACATCCCTGTGACCCAGACTGGATGCTTCCTGAAGCACCTCCTCCTCCTCCTCTTCCTGGTCTCCATCCTCATGACTCCCTTCTTGCAGAAGCAGAGCCTCTCTGAACCACGACTGGCTGTCCTCCTTGCCCTTCACTCTGCTCTTCCCTTCCAGGAGCTGACCACCTGCTGGCCATGATTCTTCGGTTCCATCAGCCCTGGAAAATGTGGCTGGAGGGGTCGCTTCCTCTTCCTCTGATGGCAGTCCCCCCAGGAGGCCCCAGACACATCCTTCCACCCTTCCTTTCCTGCTCAGGCTTTTGGGACCCTCCTTTGACACGGAGGCCACCCGCTGGAGGAGAAGCATTGGAAACTCCTGCAGGGGCCCAGGACAGCTGACAATAGCCTGGGTCCCTGAAGCCCCCACCTGGTCCTGCACACTCCCTGGAGCGTGAACCCCATTCTCCAAGTTCAGGTGCACATGGCTTCCCTGACTCAGCTGGCAGTTTTCTCTGTGGGCTTCCTCCTTCTTGCCCAAAGTCCCCTGTGCCTCTTCCTCCTCCACTCTCCCTCCTAGGGCCCCTCCTCCTTCGTTCCCATTGTCTTTTAGATCCTTGGGCCCTTTCCTGGGAAACTGGCTATTTATAACACAGGGGGCCTCTTGGCAGAGAGAGGGGTAGTTCCTTGCTTGGTGACTGCCCCAGCCGGGGTGCCCTGTGGCTCTAGCGACAGGCAGGGGCTTGGTGTCTGACACCTCTTGGGTTTGGAGTTCTTCTGGGAGAGCCCCGTGGAGCAGCAGGGGCAGCTGGAGAGCAGAGTCCCCGTCCAGCCCCCAGAGAGGGAGTGTGGACGTCTGCACCAGAAGAAAGGACTCTGGGGCAGGCTCAGCTGCCGAACTCGCTGAAATCCTGGCCAGGTCCACAGGGAGGAGTGACTCGTCCAAGCACTGCCCTGGGGGGCAGCCACAGATGAGGACAAGAATCTGTCCATCCGAGCTGGGCTCAGCCAGAGGAAGCTGTGAATAGAAAGAGAAGATGAAGTGTGAGGCAGCCTCTCCTCCACTCAGACCCCTGCCCTACCTCTGACCTCACCTCCTGTGTTCTCTGTGCTTCCCGTCAGGTCAGCTGCGCACCAGTCGGGCTCCTTCCCTCACAGATCAAGCCTATTGCCACCCTGGGTACTTTGCCGGTGCTCCACCCTCTGCCTGGATTATCTTTCCCCAGATGCCCTCATGGTTCCCTCCCTCATGCCAATCACACATCAACTCAAGCTCTGCCTCCTCCAGAAGGCCCTCCTTGACTTCCCAGATCTTATCCCATGTGCCCTCCACTCCCTCACACCACATTGCCTGGGGGTGTCTCTACTGTCTGCCCCACCCCCAGACCCTGCACTGTCCAGCCCAGCAGCCACAAGCCACGTGGGGCTCCTGAAATGTAGAGTAATTAATACAAGTTAACATTCAGCTCCGCAGGGGTGGCAGGAGCCACATTTCAAATACTCAGTGGCCCCAAGTAGCTCGTGGTGACTGTCCTGGACAGGGCAGATGTAGGATGTTACCAGCACCACAGAATATTCTAGTGGACATAGCCTGTGTGAGCTGCCCACTCCCCACAGCACACTATATATACACACAGTAGGGCTGCTGAGGCCTAGGGGATGCCTGTGCAGGCAGAAAACCTCTGGACTCACCAGTTCATGGTCAGACCCTCTCAGGTCTCCTGGGAGTTCACCCGTGTTCTCCAGCCTGGGCACCAAAATAGAAGAGTCTTGTCCAGTCTCAAAACAGCCCCAGGCACGGGGCCCCTCCCAGAGCTGTCCTAGAAAGTGACATGACCCCAAGGGTTAAAAAGGCCATCCTGGGAGCTTCACCATGACTGCCACCAGCAGCCGTGCCACCTGCCATTTGGCTAAGGCAGCACTGTCCCCGACTTGAGCCTTTTGGGCTCACAATGACACCAAGGGGGGCCTGGTGAGCACTAACCACTTTGTCAAGTGAGGACACTGAGGCTCAGAGATGTGAAGTGACTATCTGCTTGTGAGCAGAGAGGAACTAGGTCCCTAAGCCACTCTGCTGACCACAGAGCACCCTGCACTGGAAAGAATCTGCCAAGGTTTCCTCAGCCTTGGTGTCCTTACCTGCCAAATGGGTGATGACCCCCTCCCAGCCCCACACAGGTGGCGCAAAGACAAATAAATTACTGTGGCCAGGACAAACTTGACCTGGGTCGACTTGGCAGCTCTGCTCCCCAGAAAGAAGCTAAAGGGGTGACATTGGCTGCATTTGTCAGTGGCGCTGTGGTGCTGTAAATATGTGGGATTCTGTAATCCCCAAACTGCATTTGGGCTTGGAGGGCTAGAAGCAAACCACAGTGGACAGTACAGCTATGAGGCTCCCTGAGTGCAGGGCTTTGGAAACCAGACCTGAGACTTGTCTCTAGATACTGGCTCATGTCAGAGACAAGTGAGGGATGGGAGGCTTCTAAGCCTCAGCAGCTCCCGGACCTGCCAGGCATGAGCCCACTCCCTTACACCTGAGCTGTCAACTGGAGTGGGGCTGAGGGGCAGGAACTTGTGTGAACTTCTGTTAAGATAGAGCCCCCTTGCTAGCCTGCTGGCACATTGGGTCCCTGGCTGGCACCCTCCCAAGACCTGAGGGTGTGAGGCTAAATGTCTAGTTGAGCCAAAGTCAAAGACCCCTTTGTGCACGCAGCTCACACTGACCCCGGCCCCACCTTTACTGGCTGTGTGAGTAGATGACATAACCTCGCTGAGCCTCAGCTTCCTGTCTGTGGAGGGGGACCACCCCTTCCCCACATCATCAGGACCCCAGGACGGTTAAGCCTGCATGCGCAGCAGCACCCACACACCTGCTGAGGCCCTCGGCCCAGGGGCATCCTCTGACCAGAAGCAGCCTTGGCTTCCGCAGGCGTCTAACACGTCCTCCCTGGGTATGGGCAGTGAGTCACCCTGAACACAGCCCAGGGTATCCTGGAACAAGACAAATGAAGTCAGGAGCCATCAGTGTCCCAGATTAAGTGTCCACTCCGAGCCTCTCCCCACGGGTCCCTCCCCAGCAGTGGACTGAGACCCCTCATGTGTGAGGAGACCAAGGCTAAGTGAGCAGAGGGCATGTGTGGCCTGGCAGATGTCCTGGTCCTGTCCTCTTAGTTCACCAGACCAAACTACCTCCTTTTTGCACTGGGGCGCTTTTCAGTGGATAGTGACAGTGGCATTCAGTCCTCAGAGGAGCTTGTCAGTCCAGCCAAGATGCATCTGGGCTCCTAGAAGGGCACCAAATCTTCCCAGCCCCCTCTCCTTCCTGTGAAAGAATGACTATGTCCCAAGTCAACAAGTCCCAGTGCTACCTCGGGGTGCCCTGAGCAATGCCTCTCCCTAACCCTCAGAAGGGCAGGCAGCCAGGAGACGCACGGCCGGCTGCCCTCTGTGCAGGCCTCAGAGGCCGCTCCTTCCCTGCTGCTACGGGTTGAGCTGTGGGGCTGGCAGTTCCCACATGCCATCCACGAGGGGCTGGGGACAGGCCTCCTCTGGGCTCCTGCTTCCCTGGGCTGCTTCGCTGCTGTGTCCTAAGCCACCGCTAGAGAGTAACTTGCCCCTCTCCCACTGGCTCCTTTAGGAAGGAAATTTGGCCTCATTTTGTCTGCCCAAGCACCCTGGCCTAACACACAGTAGGTGCTCAATAAATGATAATTAGCTCAATAAGCAGAATCAGAAAAACAGATGTTTTAGATTTATTGGTGCATCTATTTGGCGAACACTTATTAGATTCCTACTAAGTGCCAGGGAGGTTCTTGGTGAGGAAGAAACAGACCTGAATAGGTAATACGCTGTCCCCTCCTCACCTGTTCCCCAGGCCCTCACCTGCACGCAGGAGACACCCCTCACATTCTTCTCAGCTACCAGAGACCCTCACACTGCAAAGCCTCCCTGGGGTCTCTCAGGCCGTGGGTCAGTGCACACAGTGCAGCGGGCACTGGAGGCCACTCCAGGCTGTCACGCTGGGCTCCCTGGCTCTCCACACAGTGCCCACCTGTCTTCCCCTCTCTACCTGCTCTGTTCTCTCTGCCCTTGGGCCAAAGTGATCCTACTGAAAGGGAAACTGGATCAGGCGGATCTCAGAGTCAGCACTTCCACTGAAAGCTGAACTCCCTGCCCGCCCACCAGCCCCGCCTCCACCTTTACCCTCCTGCCCCTGGGTCCAGCTGAGAGGCAGGAGGCAGGGCCTCCTCCCTCCATCCTCAGAGCCTTTGGCTCACCTGCCCTCTGCCTGGCTGACCTCCTACCCTCTGGGTCCAGCTGAGAAGCAGACCCTAGAGGCCTTCTTTGTCCTTCCTGATCCTCCCCTGTATTAAGTCCTTGGTACCTTCCCTCAGGATCATCTCCTCACCCTCTGGGTGTGTGACCTCCCATTTAGGTGTGTGATGGTATCTGTCATGTCCACGTCGCCTCACAAGCCAGGATCATAATTCTGGCCAAATGACAGAATCATCCAGAAGCTTTCAGCAAGTACCAGTGCAGAAGCCTTGACCCAAACCAACAAAAACCAGAGGGCCTGGCCAATGGCATTCTTTCCTGATGGACCCCAATATGGCTGATTGCCTCAGCCAATCCTGTGCCCTCAGCTGTCCCCATACCCTCAGCCATCCCTGCACCCACAGCCGTCCCTGCACCCTCAGCCATCCCTGCACCCACAGCCGTCCCTTCACCCTCAGCCGTCCCTTCACCCTCAGCCGTCCCCGTGCCCACAGCCGTCCCTGCACCCACAGCCGTCCCTGCACCCACAGCCATCCCTCCACCCACAGCCGTCCCTGCACCCACAGACGTCCCTTCACCC
>NW_003852566.1:2944297-2954328 GCF_000181295.1 Otolemur garnettii
CCCACAGCCGTCCCTGCACCCACAGCCATCCCTTCACCCACAGCTGTCCCTGCACCCACAGCCATCCCTGCGCTCACAGCCCTCTTTCCTGGCCTCTTGTTTCCTCCATTTGTGTCTCACGGGACTAGAGTTAAACACTTCTGTCACCAGCTCCAAGTCATCATAGGAGTGAGATGGAGAAGAGAAGATATGAAAGACAAAAAGGAAAAGGAGAGAAGGAAAATGAATGAGAAAGACAAAAGAGGAGAATAGGATGGGAAAAGGGAGGGACAGAAATTCAAGGAAGAACAGGAAGATGGGGAAGTTGAAGGGAAGAGGAAGGACAGACAGAAGGGCGGCAGCCCGGAGGCAGTGCAGAAAGCCACTTCCACATCTCAAGAAGGTAGCAATGGCTGTCTGTATTTTCTTACTGCAAATCTCACTTAGATTTTGTTTCAATGCCAATGTTGGCTCAGTGAAATTCTACCAATGCTCACTGAGCAGGGCCTGCTCCGGAGCTGGGGATACAGCTGTGCATAGACAGGCATGGATCCCTGCTCTGAAGAGCTGGCATCCACTGGGGGACAGCCTAGAAGATGAGGCTATGCTGAAATGATACCTACGGTCTAGTTCACCCACTTCATTTCACAAGTGATAAAGTCATTACTCAGAGAGGGCGAGTCACTTGTCCAAGGTCAAACAGCAAATTGGTGGGAGAACAGGTGCAGAGCTCAGGTCTCCAGATGTGATGTGGGACTGTCTCTGTCCCCGAGTGCTCTGTGCTGGGCTGAGCTTTGTCAGGATTTCCTACCTTTGCCTATAACTTTGTCTAGTTTTAGATTTAATGTGCAATTATTTTGAAATCTAAGCAAAAAGAAGAAAGTGGGGAATAAAATAATATCCAGTCATAAACATGAGTGTGTCAGAATAACTCCTTCTGGGCTTTTCTCTGTGCACACATATTTTCTTGCACATAGACATTGTACAATTTCTACTTATGCAAAATGTGAGTTTTTACTTTGTGCACTTTCTGCTTAATGACATAGAAGGATCATCTCTTTTCAAGTTCTTCTGCAATGTGGGTTTTACAGCTGTGTGGCACCCTTTTCCATAAGGATGCCTTAAGTTACCAACCAATTCCTTCTTATTGGACATTTAGGTTGTTTCCAATCTTTGCCAACTATAAAGAGAGCTGTGCATAACTCTTCTGCACCCTCTCATCACTTTTTTGATACATTCTTGGAATCTGATTGGTTGAGAAACAGGCATAGACATTTTCAAGGCACTTAATGCTTACTGGTGGACAGCCCTCCACAGAGGATGTGCCCATTTATCTTCCCAATGGCTCAAACCCTCCACAGCAGCAAGATGCTTAATATTTGACAAATGTATTGGAGAAAGGGGAATCCCGGGGTTCTGGTCATTTGAGTCTATTTAATAAAAAACGGAGCTGACCATTCTTTGTAAGACCACTGGCCATTTGTATTTCTTTTATATTACTTGTATGTTCATGCCTTTTGTCTATTTTGTTTTCTGGTTCATTAACACTGTTTTTTAAAGTCCTTGCTTACCACCAGAGTAACAAACATGTAATACGCAGTCTGCACAGATGCCAACTGGGAGCCAGGAGCTGCCTACTGCCCATCCAACAACAAAATGATTCACGTAGCTACCACCAGGGGGTACTCTAGGCACACTGCTGGAGCACAGAGGTGGCGGGACCATCCAGAAATTCCTAAATCCCTGACACTAGAGCGTGATCTCAGCTCTGGGACAACAGTGGACAAGGACATTTTAAGAGCCTGCCTGTTCACATCTCTGCATGAGCATCCCTGTTACCCTCTGGGCCAGGCCACAGTCCCGCACTGTCCTCTGATGGGGCAGCACTGTAGCACCAGTGTCTGCATCTGGGTGGGCCTCCCCAATAAACTTTTAGGGAGCAGGGTCCAGGCCTGGTTCACGTACCATGGACATGGGGATACCCAGTGCGCACTCATAATGGAAGCATTCGGACACGACTGAGATAAACCACGTTCACCTTGCCAACCATGGTCGGTTCTTTGTAATCACCTTTCACCTGGGACCCTGAGCAGAAACGCCCTCCCCAGACTCCCCAGGTTGGGTATGTCCTTGCAGTGGCCCATTCCTCCAGGGACCTGGGCTCCAAGTGAGTTTATCTACAAAGTGTGACTATGTGACCCCAGGCAAGCTGTAGGACTCCTCCAAACCACGGGGTGGGGGCAGGAATACCAGTGACTGCCCTGGTCTCCTCAGAGGAGACCTGTGCAATCCTGTCTCCCAGGAAAGTGCTTTGTAAATATGAAGCAAGTCAAATACATTCTCCTGCTAACTGCCCTCACCATAATTGGCACCACAGCTCCCCAGAGCACATGAGACATAAGGAAGAGGCCAGTTCAGGTGGTGGTGAAGCCTGTGCCTCCTTTCAGGTGCTGCAACTTTCACGTCCTTGGGCAAGTGACTACCTCCTGCCTCAGCTTCCTCCTCTGCAAATGAGAATTAATCCTTCTACCCCCTCAGGAGCTGTTTATGGGGAATGCAACACGTTGCTGTGCCAGGCAGGCGGGCAGCACTCCATACTGTTCACCTTTGGGATGACCTCCTGTCTGGGGCACATTCCCCAGCATTGCTGTCATGTGGCCGTCCCTTCAGCCAGAAGTTTCCATTTCCTTGGTGGCTCACGCCTGTAATCCTTGCACCCTGGGAGACTGAGGCAGGAGGATCCCTTGATCTCAGAATGTTGAGACCAGCCTGAGCAAGAGCAAGACCCCGTCTCGACTAAAAATAGAGAAGTTAGCCAGGTATTGTGGCAGGGCCATGTAGTCCCAGCTACTCAGGAGGCTGAGGCAAAAGAGTCACTTCAGCCCAAGAGTGTGAGGTGGCTGTGAGCTGGGCTGATTCCACAACACTCTAGCCCAGGTGACAGAGTGGGACTCTGTTAAAAAAACAAACCCCAAACCTCAAGTTTACATTTCCCACAGGCAATGGAGCAAATACCTTCTTATGTTCATTTATCACCGAGTCACTCACTCCCCAAACATTTCATGGGCCTTGGCCGGAGTTGGGATTTGGAGTCTGCACCAGCTGGTGATAAAGCGGGTCACACAGCTGTGGGGGTGGGCAGCCGGGCACAGAGGATGTTAGGGGCACCAGCTGGCTCACATCACATGGGGCACTGAGGAGGGAACGAGCTGGCGTAGTGATCGGGAAGGTCTTCCTGGAGGAAGCAACACTCCCACTGAATGGAGAAAAAGCAGCAGAGTTGACCAAGCAGCCTAAGCAGGGGGTGGGCAGTAGAAGCTTCTAGACGGGCGTAAGGTTTGCAGGCCTGGAGTTTTCAGGGACCTGTGGGAGCTTGGTGAGGCTGGAGCAGGGTGGAGGAGACTGAGCGTGGAGAAATGGCCCGGGCCAGATCCAGGAGCCTGGAATGCCATGGTTCCTGAGGCGATGGGGAGCTACAGCAGAGGGGGGTTTGGAGGGGAATCCTTTGGTGATGACCACACTTATCCAGAGATGGGCGCTGAAGATCTACCCTCAATCCTCTAAGTCACTCACAGCCCCTTTGAAAATACACTGGCAGCTTTGGGAAGTCACACACAGTGTGGTCCTTTCCAGACTCTGCAAGTGACTTCACAGGTGAGCAGCAGCCTGGCCACCACTCACATGGGCCCTGGGCTTGTGCAGCTCCACCAAAACCCCAAAGGGTGGCCTGAGGCCCTGCAGTTTCCTTATCGATAGGTTCTAGCATTTTAATTTTTTTTAAAACTCAGGCTGTACTCAACCCAAGAGCTGGTGGCTAGCTGGCACCTTACATTTCCTGGGGAACTTATCCCTCTCTAGGGGGCCCTATTTGATCCCGAGATACTTATCAGCTACTCTGAGAGAAGGACAAGCCTTGGCAGCTTTGTCTTACCCCGTGGCCTCGTACCAGCCCACATTCCAAAACCAGGGTCCTCACAGTGACTCATGGACTCCAGGGGGGGCTTTCCTCACCCCCTTTCTTGTCCCCCCTCTTCTCCCAGGCTGCTTGTCTGCTGCCCCCAGCTACTGCGCATTAGGTCCTGGCCACTGACACTGGCCAGCATCTACCAGAGGTGCAGGGTGTGGTGCTGACAAGCACAGCTGTGGGGTGAGCCTGCCTAGGTGCCAATCTGGCCTATCACTACCATGTGATAGTCCGACGTTGGTGTTTCCCCAAATCCATCTCTTGAAACCCAAATCCTCAAAGAGACAGTATTAGGAGGTGGGTCCTTAGGGAGGTGATCGGGTGGTGAGGGTGGAGCCCCCAGTGGGATTAGTGTCCTTACAGGAAGAGACTGGAGAGCCCTTGTTTCCTCTCTGCTCTCTGCCACGCGAGGACGCAGCAAGAAGGTGTCACCTGTAACTCAAGAAGCGTGTTCTCCCCAGACCCCACATCTGCAGGTGCCTCACTCTGGAAGAACTTCCAGCCTCCAGAACTGTGAGAAATAAGTGTTTTTGTTGTTTAAACCACTCAGGTTCCAGCGCCCAATCGGACTGAGACACACCACCTCACATCTGTGTGTCCCTGGGCAGGTTACGGACTAGTAGGTGTCTCTGCTTCCTCCCCCGTAACCTGGGGGTTAGGTAGGCAGCACAGACAGGGCCTCCGTAAACATCAGGGATTGTTTGAATCTGCCTGCGCAAAGCTCCAGAAGCTCCGTGTTCCCTGCCATGACAGAGCGCCATATCTCATGGGTCCTCACAGCAGTTCATACAGAGGGCACTAGCTGTGGGTTCAATCATGTCCCCTGAAACTCCCATATCAAAGTCCTAACCCCTGGGTCCACAGAATGTGACCTTAGTCAGTCAAGATGGGGTCACACCAGAGCAGGGGGGACCCTAATCCACCATGATTGTGTTCTTGTAACAAGGGGACATTTGAACACAGATGGGGGAAGATGATGTACAGAGACACTGGGAGAAGGTGGTCACCCACAAGCCAAGAAGGGAGGCCTAGAACATTCTCCCTCACTGCCCTCAGAAGCAACAGACCCTGCCAAGCCTTGATCTAGGACTCCAGCCCCTGAGCTGTGAGCGAGGACATTTCAGCTGTTTATGGAGCCTGATTGGCAGCACTTACCACAGCAGCTCTGGCAATACTGTACTTATGTCTTGAGGTATCCGTCCCCCTCCACTCGCACTTCCATCAGCCACTCAGTAAGAATCTCTGATTCCCCGAAGTACTAAGTTGGACAGTTGATACGGCTGACATTTCACTTGGACACTTCCTGTTTTATTTTTATTGAGAAAGCACATCCTCAATCTTTCAAACACACATCGTGGTTTGTGATTATGTTTCACTTTTTTTGGAGCGATTTTTGTAAAACCACGGATAAGTCAAAAATTCATGTTACTTTTTAATAGGAGTTTTGTCATGAAACAATGCAGCACAGACAGCTCAAAATGTCAACAGTGTGTGTGGGAAAGATGTGGCTAATCGTGTGCAGGGCGGCCACAGTTTGAGTCCAGCGTGGATAATGATAAGCTGAAAACTGTCTTGGAAGCAAGTCCATCTCAATCTATAGGTGAATTAGCAGCAAGGCTTGACATTACCACGCCAACACGTTGGGCCATTTGAAGCAATTCGGCAAGGTGAAGAAGCTGGACAGATGCGTACCGCATGAATTAAATGAGCGTCAGAAAAGAAATCACCTCAAAGCTTGCCTTTCCTTGCTGCTACCACATAAAGGCAAGCCATTTCCACACCATACTGCTATGTGTGCTGAAAATAGATTCTTTTTGACAACTACAAGAGTCCAGCACAAAGGCTGGAAAAAGATGAAGAGATGAAACACGGGCCAAAACTGAACATTGATCAAAAAGAGTTAATGGTGTCTGTTTGCTGGTCCAGCACTGGTATTATCCACTACGGCTTCATGAAACCTATTGGGTGAAATGCTGAGGATGCTTGTGAATAAGCAGCTGAGACTGGTCAGTGGAGATGGGCCAATTCTTTTGCAAGACATTTCACCACATGTCACAAAAAACACTGCTCAAACTATAGAGGCTGAACTTGGAAACTGTAATCCACTGTATTCACCAGACCTCCCACCAACCAACTACCATTTCTTCCAGCCTTTGGACCACTTTTGAAAGGAAAAATATTCAATTCTCAACAAGCTGTGGAAAACACCTTTTGTAATTCCGTTGCCACTCATTCTCCAGGCTTCTTCACTGGTGAAATTAACACGCTACTGTTAAGATGGCAAAACTGTGTTGATAGTGTAGGAGCATATTTTAATTAACTATACTGCTTCTTGTTTGAGATATAATAAACTTTTGATTCAGAATCAGTTATTTCATGTTGAACGATCTAATATAAGGCAACTAAGGGTAAGGAAGTGAAATGATCTGCCCTGGATGGCACTTCCCCGAAGACCATTCTCCCAGTCCTTAACTCCAGCCTATTCACTGGGACAGGAGTGCCAGTGACCACAGGCCCTGTCCACCCCAGAACCCTGTCAGCCTGTGTTTCCACCGGCCATTCCAGATTAGTGCAGACAAATCACACTTCCATTTAACCTACTCCAATCCAGGACAAGCCCTTGGGAAAAACAAAAAGCCAAGAAGATAAATCTACAATGTGAATTAGTAAGGTGGGTGGTTCTACCTGACATCCTGCTGGGTGGGCACAGCCCAGGGAGGGATGGGGAGCAGGTGACAATGTTGATACTCTATGGTGTTGATGGAGGTGACGGTGATGGCGACCGTGAAGGAAGCTGGATTTGATTGGTCACTCACTATGTACTCGGCACTGAGCTAAGACCTTTCCCTGTACTTTCTTGTTTCATCCTTGAAATCTCACTAGGAAGAATTATAACTACCCCAGTATTAGTCCATTTCACACTTGGGAACACTGAGGCCCAGAGAGTTTGGGAACCTGCCCAAAGGTATCACAGCTGGTAGGGCCAGAGCTGTACATCTCAGTGTGAGCCCTGGGCCCCACAGCACAGGGCTCGAGGGTTGACAGATCAGCACTTTGGACCCCACAGACTTCTATGCAGCGACTCTGCTTTCTCTGCTACTCAGCTGATGAGAGGACGACTCCCAGTGCGAGCAGCGGAACTGGCTGGGGCCACATGTGATGGGCAATCTGGGGGATTTTCAACAGAACCGAGTTGGTGCGTACTAACCTCCAGCACAGCCTTGGGAGCAGGAGCCCCATATGATATGCAGTTCCCTGGGAGCACTTGGACTTCCCAAGAGAAAGTGTGAAACCTTGAGACTTGTGGATGGGGGCTTGTGAGTGACGGCACAAAATCTACTAAATTCAGCCCCTGGTGTTGCGTCAAATCCTCAAGTGCAAACTCTAGGCCCCAGATCTCCAGTAAGGGCATCAGGGTGGAGTCCAGGTTCGATACTCAGTGGCTGATGCCCGTGGTGAAGTCATTTAGCCTCCCAGGCCTCCAGGGCCTCAGCTTCTTCATCTCTTCAGTGGGAAAATGGCACCTAGCTCCCAAGGATGTTCTTAGGATTCAGCGAGAGAACACAAATAAGGCCGACTGTGAGCCACTGTGAGGAAGTAGCAAGCACCAGCATACAGGGCAGATGGAGAGGTCAGGAAAGTAAGGACTTAGGCCACAGCCTAATTACAATCTTATGTTTAGGAAACTTATAGAAGAGAATTTTTAATTGACAATGTCCATCTATGCACAATTTATTTTCCAGAATTACAAGGTGCCAATATTAAATGTATACTATGTTTTCCTTCTACCTGACAAACATGAGAGAGAAAGAATCAATAGCACAGTGACAACCGGGGGACAGAGTGGTAAAGAGGTAAGCTGTGACCACAAATAAGCCATTATGAAGATGACCTGGGCACAAGAATGGAGAAGCAAGAACCCAATGTACTCAATATTAATATGAAGCCCCAGTAGACGATCTAGAGAAAAACTCAAATCAATTCAAGGTCAGGGCAGGGGAACAAGAGAGTGGGGAGAGGGGAGGCGAGAGGGGGATGTGTGTTCCCACTTAATGGCACAATGTTAGGGAACGTGGCACACCTCTTGGGGGGCGACACAATTATAAGAGGGACTGTACCCAACAAATGCATTGTAACCTAATTTTTTGTACCCTTAAATTAACCTGAAACAATAATTTTAAAAAATAACCTGGGAAAGGCACAGGACATGTCTTTAACCTGAGATAAAATAGAGCCTTTAAGGTTCTGGGTAACTTGAAAGAAATTGCTCTGGCTTGAAGAGAAATTTGATTTTTTTAAAAAATGAGCAGTCCTCTTTGGGCTGAGGTTGCTCACTCATTTCTCCTGAAACGCAACTTGACCCAAGGGAGAAGCAGGGCTTTTGTTAGGGAGACAGGAAACATTTAAGTTTTAGACTCACATCATGTTCGGGTGAAATTCCAGTTCTGCTCCCCACTAACTGTGTGAGAACAGGTAACAGATGCTGCCCTCTGAGCCTCTGTGTCCTCCTCCATGGAATGAGACCAGCAGTACCTGCCTCATGGTCTTCTGAAATAATGTCTTTGAAAACACCCAAGAGGGGCCGGTGTGGTAGCTCACACCTGTAATCCTAGTACTTTGGGAGGCTGAGGCAGGTGGATCACCTGAGCTCAGGAGTTTAAGACTAGCCTGAGCAAGAGCAAGACCACATCTCTGTTCAAATTAGAAAAGAGAACCTAGCTGGGCATCTTGGCAGGCACCTGTAGTCGCAGCTACTCATGAGGTTGAGGCAAAAGGTTTGCTTAGGCCATGAGTTGTTTGAGGTTTTAGTGAGCTATGACCCCATAGCACTCTACCCAGTGGTGACAGAGTGAGATTCTGTCTTGAAAAATAAATAAATAGATAATTTTTAAAAAGAAAAAAAAAAAAGAAAAGAAAATGCCCTGTAGCAGGAATATAGTAAATGTAAGTTTTTGCTCTGTCATCAGTTAAATGATGTCCAGCCTGCCCTCCAGAGTTTAAGAAACTTGCCCAAGGTCACAAAGCAGGTAAATACGTGGACCAGAAAGGGGGTCCACACCAGGTGCTCTCTGTGCCAAAGTCCTGGGCCTCCTGTGTGTTACTCTGGGGACGAGTGCTATAAAGACCAGTCTTGTCCTCAAGGAGCTCACAGTCTAAAGGAGGAAGTGAAGAAGGAACTTTGGCAAGGGAGCTGCCATCATCTTTGGTGCTGTCAGGGAAGAGGAAGAAGGGGTAATTGCTTTGGGAAAAGAGGGGCTGGGCCAAGAAAGATTTCCTGAGCACATGAGAGTCCCATGATAAGGCACATGGAAGATGTCATCTAGCACAAGGCCTGGCACTCATACTGCAGGGACCCACTGGATACAGGCAAGAGGGATGGACAGGAGGGGCAGGTGCTGAGGGATAATAGGGCGTCCTGCCTGAGGAGTGGCTGGAAGGGTAGACAGCTGAACAAACAGAAGGTGGGGCAAATCCGAAGATGATAGAATATGGGGAGACAAGTGGGTGGGTAGGTGCCAGGGTCTGAATGTCTGTGCCCCCCAATACGTCAAAATCCTAATCCCTGACACAAGGATGTTAGGAGATGAGACCTATGGGAGATGATTGGTCATGAGGGGGAATCCCTCATGGATGGGATTAGTGCCCTTATGACAGAGACCCTCGCCCTTCCACTACATGAGACAGAGAGAAGACACCATCTGTGAACCAGTAAGTAGGCCCTCCCCAGACACATTTGCCAGTGTCTTGATCTTGGTCTTCCAAGCTCCAATAATTGTCTGTTGCTTATAAGCCACCCAGTCCATGGCATTCTGTCTTAACAGCCCCAGCAGACTTCAATAATAGGTAAACAAGCAGCTTGGTAAGCGGCTAATGGGTGCTGGATGGACAAGCAGATGTCAGGGTGAATGGGAAGATGATGGTGGTGGGTGGACGAGTGAGTGGATGAATGAGTGGACAGGAGGGTGTAGGACAAGTGGCTGCATCAGTAGAAGGATGAGAGAGTGGGCGGGGGGTTGGAGGACAGGTGAGTGGATGGGCAGATGAGAAGTGAACGGGTGAGTGGGTGGACACGTGGGTGGTGGAGGAC
>NW_003852566.1:2956778-2959446 GCF_000181295.1 Otolemur garnettii
GGACGGGTGAGGGGTGCAGACGGGCATATAGATGAATGGATGGTGAGGTTGGAAGGGAGGACGGGTAGGGAGGAGAACAGATAGAGGGAAGGATAGACTATTAGCCGAATGGCTGGCCTGGGTGTATAAAGAGAAGAGCCTGAAACCGGCCGGTCAATGACTTAACCAAGTGGCTGCAGAAGAAAGAAAGTTACTTCTGCCCGGGGCCCAGGCCACTTACCAGGCTGCAGTGACCAGCAGGTGCCTGGGCCCCTAGCTTCTGTCGCAGGCTGTGGTTCTGCGTGGTGAGGTCCTCCACCTGCCCCAGCAGGCCGATCTCTGACAGCGTCAGTCTGTATATGCAGCAGCGCAGGTCCTCTAGCTGCCCGCGGAGCCGGCACTCCGTGGCCCTCTGCTCCCGCAGTCGGCGCGCCGCCTCCTTCCGCTCCCGCTCGGCCCTCTCCTGCAGGACGCGCAGTTCTGCTGCCACCTCGGGGGCTCCCTGGGGGCTGGGGTCCACGGTGTCCAGCCGGGCCAGCAGGAGGCCCACAGCGCGACAGAGGCGCCGCACGTCGCGTTCCAGCAGCTGCACCTGCGCCCGCAGGACGCGCTCTTGCTGGCGCACCAGGCCCAGTTCATGGCGCTGGGCCCACCGGCAGTGCTCCAAGGCTTCCGCCTGCCGCCCCAGCGCCTCATCCTTGCTCCGCAGCCTCTCCTGCAGCCGCCGCACCTGCCATCGCTGCTGCAGGGCCGCGGTCTCCTGCTCCCGCACCTACAAGTTGGCGGTGGAAGGCCAGGTTGGCAGTGGAAGCCCAAGGGACACACCGTGGCCCTCAGTGATCCTGTCTTTCCTTAACCTTTCCACATTTAGTGCTTGGTATATTTTTTACATTGTTTTTGCAGTCAAATATTACATCAAAATATTATTTATCCCCATGACTGAGTTTTTGGTGCCCCCTGAAACTTTGCACAGGAGCGACCTTCACCTCACTCTAGTCAGAGCCCTGCACATCCAGCAGCTCCCTGAGCCCTTGAAAGGTTACTGTGCAGTGCATGGGACATCATCAGCCAGACACAACCGGGGTGCAGAGTTGTCCCAATGAGTGAACAGCTGGGGCTGCCGCAGCTGCCTGAGTGCCCGCATCTCCTCTCCGGAACTACCCAGAGCTCTCCATTTTCAGCACCTAAAGAGTCAGTGACTGGCACAAGGAGGGGCCACTGGTTCTGGCTGGTGGTCAGGACACCAGTGTCACAAAGGCTGTTGTTACTGTGGATACTCCCCCTTGGAGAGAGGAACTGTTACCAGCCATGGGACACTCAGAAGCGACTCACACAACACACCAAACTCACTGCGGCCTGGAAGCCCCCTGGTAGCAGACTCAGGCCTTTTCTCATCTGGCTACCTGCCTGACCAGAGAGCACATTTCCCAGTTCCTACCCTGTGCTGAGAGCTGGACTGGGGTGCACCACCCACTGGGGAAATCAGTCTTTGCTGATTTCCAGAATTAATTCAGGCAGATGGGTGGAACTGCCCCTCCTGAAGCTTTCTTTCGCCTCTGAGCTGCTGAGAGCTTGCAGAACACAAAACAAGCAAAGAGCAACTGTGAAAGGTGAAACCTGGGGACAGCTCAGATCAGTTTCCTTGGATTGTTCCAGGGGGTCACAGAGCAGAAAAAAACTAGTCAGTGTTCCTGGTAGAAAATTCTCCTGGTTTTGTGGATGGTGTCAATCTATAATCAGTGTAGTAAGGTGCTTAGTGGGTGGGGCTCCATTGTCTGGATGGATCTGCCTTTGACAGTTTTCCAAATGAGGACAGGTCCCTTCAGAAAAGAGCATCTTTGTATGTAAATGATTACTGGAAATACTGACAGCAGAGCTCAGCTACACAGGGCACAGGAAACTCATTCCCATACAACTTCAAAATATAGATGTCTCAAGTGAGGGATTTTGGGTTAAGGGTTGGGGCTGGGTGGTAGCTGGATGGAATGATAGCCGAGAGACCCCAGGCGAGACCCCATCTCCCTGGACTTCTGCCCCTCCTCTGGGAATGAAGTTTCAGGACATGTCTTTCCCTGGAGAAACATATCACATGAGCTTAATACACAAGAGGGTGGGGGTGGGAAGGGCTTAGGGTCCTGAAGAAACTGCTGGTCCTGGCAGTGCCTCTCACCTCCCTAACTGTAATTCACTTGCCATCACCTTGTCCTCTGTCCCCATAACATTGTGAACCTCTCCATTGCAGGGCTGTATCTGATCTACCTTGGAAACCCTACATGCATATAGGGCATGCCCCAAACAATATTGATGGCCGCATTTCTACAGAGGCATCACACCCCGGGGCTCCCACACGGCTCCATTACAGCCCGTGGCACAGTAATAATGAGGTGCTGTGACTAACAAGGGGAACTGAGTCTCTGCACCCGAAGTCCAGTATGAAGGGAAAACCCTTAGATGTCTTCCTGGCATCTCAGAGACTAATTTCAGGTTCATTGGACTCCTTATTTTTCTACCATCTGCTTGTTACGGCTGACAGCCATGTCAGTGCACCTCCCACTGCAAGGGACACATCTCCCCCATCACGCCCTCCCATGTACAGTGGAAACAAGTTTCACCAAACAGAACCCCCCCCCCCAGCACATGTGATGCCTTTTCATATTGGCTAGACTATTCAGTTTTTTTTTTTTTTTTT
>NW_003852566.1:2959518-2994090 GCF_000181295.1 Otolemur garnettii
ACAGCAACCTCCAACTCCTGGGCTCAAGCGAGTCTCCTGCCTTGGCCTCCCAAGTAGCTGGGACCACAGGCACCTGCCACAATGCCCAGCCATTTTTTGGTTGTGGCCGTCATTGTTGTTTGGCGGGCCGGGCTGGATTTGAACCCGCCACCTTAGGTGTATGTGGCTGGCGCCTTAGCCACTTGAGCCACAGGAGCCGAGCCTATTCAGTTTTTTTAAATGCTGGCTGTGACCTGCTGACTTATATCAACAGGTTGCAACCTGTGATTTGAAAGTGCCTTGATTACACTCTAAACAGCAACTGACTTTGACGGGACTCTCCGGGGACCCACACACACCACATGCAGCTGCCTTGAAGTATTGTCGTTTCTGCCTTCTGCCTCCCATCTAGCTCTCCTCATCTCTCTCCTGGAAGATTTAATGCTACCCACTTTGATATGTTAGTCATGATAATCATGGCTGTATATCATGGCTGTATATATTAGCCAATATATAAAAGTGGATAGCATTATTTAAATCCCTCCTGTTGGGAGTGTTTTACATGTATTAACTCACTTAATCCACACAGCAATCTGAAAGGGTTTGTACTATATTCCCATTTCCCAGGTGAGGAAACTAAGGCCTAGAGAGATTATGTTACTTGTCCAAGGTCACACAGCTAGTGAGTGGCAGAGCCAGGGTTTGAGTTCAGGCATCTGCCTCCAGAGCCTACTGTTTTCCTCAAGGAGTGCTCTAACTTATCCCCCTCCAACATTACCTCTTTCCCAGGCCATGTGAATGGCATCCCCCAAATGACCATCTGACTCTGAGCCTTCCCCACTTAAGTCCCCTGCTCCCCACTGCCTTCAGAATTTGATCCCCACAGAGGACCTGGCAGCCTGGCCCTGCTGGAACCTCATGCTCCCACCCCTCTCCCTGCAGACACACCCTCTGCCTGGTCCTGGCAGGTTCTCCCTCACCTCCGCACCTCTGACACATCTCACATGCCCTTCTCAGCAAGGCCCAACTCACATGGCTCCAGTTCTCTGTGGCTTCCTTCAACTCTTGCATACTCCCAACACATGCCCCTCCTCGTGGCACCCAGATTCAGTTCTAGAGTTGTTTTCCATGGGTGTCCTGGAGCACAGGGACCCCGCATCAATAATCTCCTGCCCTTAGGCCAGGTTCTGGGGACCTCAGGCACAAAGGCCAAAGAAATGAACTTCTGACAAGAGCTTCCAGCAAGTGTGCAGCCCCCGCAGGTCAGCTGATGCTCTAATACCCCACTGCCCTCCCAGGTATACCCCCATCCTCTTCCCATGTGTCCTGGCAGGTTTCAGGCCCTACAGCCACCGTGTGCACTGTGGAATTAGCCCCCTTCTAACCCCTTCTTTCTGAGGTCCCCACACTGTCTTTGTTTGACTGCAGCTGCTACTATGGGGAAGGAAACTGGGACTGGAAAGAAGGGACAGTACCTGGCTGGCCAGCGCCCCCTGCAGCACCTCCAGCTTCTCCTGGGCTTGGAGCCAGGCACTTCTCTCCTGGGCCGCACGGGCACGCAGCTGGTCCACCTTCCCACGGAGTTTCTTCTCTGACAGCTCCAGCTCCTGGATTCTGCAGCATAGAAAGCAGAAGGAGGAGGCAGTGAGCAGGGCCCAAGGCTCTCAGAGACACAGGGTTCAGCTTCTTTGTTCTTTTTTGTCATTTGGCCAATTAGATGTGCTGACAAAATTACATTTTGTACACCATTCATACACAGAGTTTCACAGATTATCTATGATACTTCAAAGACTCCATTTGAGTGAGAAGATACTACACATCAGCAACCTTAAGGGGGTTCTCACCCCTAATTCAGTAATACCAATTTCAGTAATACCAACTAAGAGTAACTGAGCCTGAACCATTACAGCTAAGAGCTTTAGCTGCCTTGTTTTAATTAAGCCTCATAACATTTCTAAGCTTCAGATGGATGTTACTCTACATCTCACACAAGGGGAACTGAGGATGAGAGAGGTCAATTGGTCAAAGTCACACAGCCGCATAGGGTCCAGGCTGACTCTTAAAATCATAGTTTAACCCTATGCTCTGTTGTCTCCCATTTTAGCTATATTCTTATTGATCCTTTCCAAGGAAATTATTGAAATTCAAAATAAAAGTTACTGCAATTTAAAAAATTAATATTTGTATTATTTATTCTTCTAAATGAAAAGCTGAAAATGGCTTAACTATCTAATAATTAAGAACAGCTAAGCTGGCTGGTGTGGTGACTCATGCCTGTAATCCTAGCACTCTGGAGGCTGAGGCAGGTGGATCACCTGAGCTCAGGAGTTCCAGATCAGCCTAAGAAAGAGTGAGACCCCATCTCTACCAAAAATAGAAAAACCAACCAGGTGCTGTGGTGGGGTCTGTAGTCCCAGCTGCTTGGGAGACTGAGACAAGAGGATCACGTAAGTCCAATAGTTTGAGGTTGCTGTGATGCCATATGACTTGGCCCAGGGTGAGAGAGTGACACTCTCTCTCAAAAAAAGAATGGGTAGGCTACACAAAGGTTTTCTATGGTCCTGGGGAAACACTGAGGTCGTGTCATAAGCAAAAGCAATAAGCAGACAGAAAGTGGACACTGATTACAACTCTGTAGGAAAGAGACATGCAGGGCATCCGGAGAAGTCCAGAGGGCAAGTGTGGGAAAGTGTGGGGAAAGGCACTTCATACACCTGCCTGTCTTCTGCTTGTGCCTGGTTCCCAGGTCCCCTTAGGTGCTAACCTTGCCTCTATAGTAGAAAACCATGATACGCATGAAAAGCATGCTCATAGCCTCTGTGGACAAGTCTGCACAATCCTTCCTCCTTCCCCAAGTCCATGCTGGGTGACCTGCTCATACAGAACAGACTCTGCTCCTCTGGGCAAAGACCTAGCTTCACCTCCTGGCTCTGCCATTTACCAGGCATGGGGCCTTAACTGGGCTAGTTCACTACTATGACTTCCAGTGTCTTTATAAAACAGAGGACATCATAACCTGCCTAGTAGGTTGTTGCAAAGATTAAATTAACTGATGCATTAATTTTAATAATAAGGCCAAGAGTCCCCTCTCCTATTCCAGTTCTCAGGCCTTCAGGGAAGGTCTGAAGAGTAACAGAAGGGAGTCTGAGCTCTTGTGTGGATTTATAATCAAGGCCCTTCCAAATTGGACCTGAGGAGCAAGCCCAGGTTAACCAGTCAGGCTGTGTACTTTCTGATTGGTTGGAAAATGAGGTGAGATCTGAAAAGAAAAAGAAAAGCCTATCTTTTTAGTTTTTGAGATCAAATTCCAACATTGAATATGAGCCTGCTGCTAATCTTAAACAAAGCAGAAGGTGACCATTCTCACCTTGCCAGGCTGAGTCACAGCCCCCAAATATATTCAAGTCCTAATCTCTAGGACCTATGAATGCCATCTTAAAATGCAAATGAGAATGCAGAGTGATTACATTAAAGATCCTGAGATGGGACAATGACCCTGGATCATCCAGCTGGTCCCTAACTGCCATCACACGCCCCTACAAGGCGGGGTCAGAGGTAGAGTCTAAGGAAGGTCACGCGACCACGGAAGCAGGATGCTGCCCTGCTGGCTCCAGAGACAGAGGGAGGGCTCAGGACACACGGAATGCAGCTCTGAAGATGCTAAAGGCAAGGAAATGGGCTCCCCCACGGCTCTGCAGAGAGCTCGACCCTGTGGACACCTTACTCCAGCCCACTGAGACTTTGGGCCACAGAACTACAAGATGATCCGTTTGTGTTGTTTTAAGCTACCAAGTAAATGGCCACTTACCACAGCAGCCAGAGGAAACCGATGCACTCATGAATATGAAGTACAGTCTTTCACTGAGGAAGCTAATGACACGTTTGCAGTATTCATGCACAGAGCCATAACGAGGTATGTGAAACCCGGAGACTCCATCACGGCAGCAGGACAAACTCACCTCATGGTTGCAGAAACCTTCTGGACCTTGGTAAATCCTGTGTGGGGTCTTGGGTAAGTTACTGAATTACCCAGAGTCTTGATTTCCCCAACCATACCATGAGGATAATATTATTATCACAGTTCTAGCATTGTTTTAAGATTTAACTGTGCTAATGCTTCTCAAGCATGTAAATAGTGGCTTGGTACCCAGCAAGCACTCAACAAGTGCTCAGCTATTATTCATTTTGTTATATTTATATTGGAAATGAATATGCAAAATGATAGTGTTACAGAGAAGATGAGCATAGGGTTTTCTTTCTCAAACTTTTAGCAAAGCTGTTGCATTATTTCTATAACAAATTCTTTCATATTTTAACTCTTTAACTGAGGCAAATCTAATGCATGCTATACCCTAGCTTTGACCTTAGCCAGATCAAATCCACTGGTAATTAGCTCAAAATCTCACGCACACTGTGTGCTCAGATGCTGGCTTCAGCTCTTAGTGACACCAGAAAATGTATTTTATCCCTCTGGCCTCAGTTTTCTCACCTGCAAAGGGAAATAATATCACATCATGCATCTGGGGCTTAAGGGGGCCAGGATGGGGCTGGCTTGGGGATCCAGCACTATGGTAGCTCCTTTTTGTCACCCCCACGACAGATCATGTCTCCCCACCCGCTGCCCCTCTCCTCTCCTGCAAAGAGCTGCACCCATCTTCAAAAGAACAGAGTGGGCCAGGTGCGATGGCTCATACCTGTAATCCTAGCACTATGGGAGGCCAAGATAGGAGGCTCCTGTGAGCTCAGGAGTTTAAGACCAGCCTGAGTAAGAGTGAGACCCCATCTCTACTAAAGATAGAAAAATTAGTTGGGCATGGTGGTAGGTGCCTGTAGTCCCAGGTACTGGGAAGGCTGAGGCAAGAGGATGGTTTGAGCCCAGGTGTTTGAGGTTGCTGTGAGCAAGGCTGACACCATGGCTCTCAATCATGACATATGATATATGGTGATACACCCATATCCCCACAGGCCTCAGCCACAGAGGCCCCTTCTTTCTGTCAGGCATAGTGTGCAGGGGCTCTCTGTATCTCCCTCACATGAGGGGTCTCCTTTGGTGGGGGTTTCCCACCCATCCTCCCCAGACCCACTGCCCTGGTTTTCACTGCTAGTACTTCTGGAGGAAGATTTGAAGGTTCAATTTTGTGTGCACTGTAGTCTCTCAGAGCCAGGCCCTGCCTTCTCCAGCTCTTAACCCCCAGAACTTATGCCATGGGCTGAACTGTATCCTCTCCCAAATTCACACACTAAAATGCTAAGCCCAATACCCAGAACATGACTGTTTGGAGATAAGGCCTTTAAAGAGGTAATTAAGTTGAAAGAAAGTCATCAGGGTGGGCCTAATCCAATATGACAGTATCCGTGTAAGAAGAGGTTAGGACACAGTCACACACAGAGGGACAACCATGGGGACGCAGGGAGAAAGTGGCCATCTGCAAGCCAAGGACACAGGACTCAGAAGAAACCTGCCCTGCCAACACCGTGATCCTGGACTTTTGGGTTCCAGAAATGTAAGGAAATAGTTTCTATGGCGTCATCCAGTCTGTAGATTAGCAGATCCTCAAAGTCATTTCACTCAACATCATTTCATTATAATGAGGGAAAGAAACCAATTCCCAGTGGGGCCTGTGGTCTGTGTGGAGCGGCATGTTCTCCCCACATGTACACAGGTTTTCTCTGGGTCTTCCAGTCCCCCCCACCCCCATCTGAAAGCTGTGCCGGTTCATGGAATTGCACGTCTGTGTGGTCCCATTCTGAGTGTGAGTGTGGGTGTGAGCATGCCCTGTAGTGTGGACACTGTCCTGTCCAGAGCCAGTTCCTGCCTGGAACCCTGGGCTGCTGGGATGGGCTTTGGGCTGTCCCAAACCTAATTTACTAAATTATTCTCTTATTTGTTTCTATTAGTCTTAAATGGACAGATAGTTCACATTTATCCTAATCTTTGATATTAGAAGTGTTTGGGGTCTTTATTTAGAAGTTTGGTGATGTTTTTGTGGCTAGCAATATGCTGTAGGAATTAACTTTTATTTGTATCAATTAGCCAATAGTAAAATTGGCCCAAGCAAACCAGTACAACTGAGTGCATGGCTTGTGGGGTCAGTGCAGGCTGCAGAATGAAAGAACAGATGTATGAATGGACAATCACACAGGATACCAAAGGAATTTTTCTGGCTGGGTGTCATGGCTCATGCCTTGTAATCCTAGCACTCTAGGAGGCCAAGGTGAGTAGATTGTTTGAGCTCAGGAGTTTGAGACCAGCCAGAACAAGAGCGAGAGCCTGTCTCTATTGAAAAACAAAGAATGAAATAGCTGAGCACTGTGGCATGTGCCTATAATCCAGCTACTCAGGAGACTGAGGCAGAAGGATCACTTGAGCCTAAGAGTTTGAGGTTGCTGAGAGCTACAGTGTTGCCACAGCACTCTACCTAGAGTGACAGAGTGAGACTCTGTCTCAAAAAAAAGAACAAAAAAAGGATTTTCCTTCTTTGTGAATGTCTTCATGTGAAAAGTTTTACAAAGACACTAAAAGAAGCAAACTTAAAAGAAACATCCCCAACATTGCTGCTTTGCCTTTCCCTACATGTGATGATGGAAAATGTCAGACTCAAGTCATCATAGCAGATTGCTCTGCGGAGGAAACAGATGCTGAGGAAAGTGTGATTCTGACATTGGTTCCAGTTAAAGACAAATCAAATCTAGAACAACAAATGGAACCAACTGTTTCTTTGACCTCTGATGTCAAACCAAACAAGGCAGGATGAAGTTCCTCTACCTCAACAAATGAACAATTTAGAGCCCCCCAAGAAGCTAGGTATGAAACACCAATTAATTCCCTTGCCAACCGTTTTGACTCCTGTTAACAAAGTGTGTCCGGATACTTTGTAGAACTAGTGCCAGCAACTCACTTGAGGACTGATGGCAAGAAAACAGAGGTTTTTCTAAGACTTCAGAAGCATCCTTATCCTGAAACATGATATTCCTGAGACATCAGAGAAGGCCAGTTTATGGCTACACTCTAGGAACACAGGGCAGGGACTAAGGCAGCTGGGCTCCGGGAGAGCTGCAAGGTGACTGAGAAAGCAGAGAGACTAACAGTCGAGTGATGACGGCAGCTTAGGAATCTGCGCTGGTATCGTGGGCGAGGATGGTTGCAAGAGCTGATGAGCCTAAGCCTGTGAATTCACGGTCCATTCCTGCTCCTGTTGAGGCCTCTGGTGTCAGGTGGTGCGTGGTCTGTGGCCCACCTCTCTCAGCAGATGCAAAGGGCTGGGTTCACCTGCAGCTCTGTGCAGGTCAGGCCCAGGTGCCCTCCCCTCTCAGGAAGATGCTTTCTCTCCTGTTACCAGTCTGCACCTTCCCATCCCTGGTCTAGACAATACTACACCATGCCCTGCCTGTGCTAAGAGGAAGAAGATGGTGGCGAGAAGACTACTGACAACGGGAGTTAGCGGGCCTGGCTGGAACACAAAGCATCAGAGAACAATGGAGGTGCAGTTTCCGAGCATGCACCCTGACAGGAGGGAATGGAGGAAGGGGGAGCCTCAGGGGCCTTTGTGACCTACAAGGCAGAATCACGCGATTGAGATCCCACAGTGAAGATGGCTGACTGGGTGACAGCTCTGAAGAGACCCTTTCTGGGGGCCTGGAAAGCCACTGAAATAAAGTCACTACAATCAAAAAACAAGAAAAAAGGTAAAATCACATGTGTGTCCACATTTAGTGATTTGTCTTTATTGAAACAAAGGCAAATAATAGAAAATGGGTTAAGTCCTGCAAAAATGTCAGGACTTGTTTGCTGGGATATTAGCAAACCCACCAGAAGCAACCCAAGTCCTAGCTGTACCGCATTCCCACAAGGGGTTTCTCCTGTGATTTATATAAAAAGCCCCACCTCGTTCTGCCAGCTCAGGTATCAAGAAATTATCAGGAAAGACTCTGGAGAAAGACCCAGACTGAAATGTGCCACCATGTCACCCCTGTCGGGAAAATAGAGCCCACGCCAGGGAGTTCAGCTGAGAAAAACAAATGCAAACGAACTATCACAAAGAAGAGCACAAAGGCCAAGCAGAGGTGAAGGGCAGCCCAGAGCAGCAACTGCTTGAGGTGCTTCTGGGCCTGGGGCTGGGAATCGGGTCACCAGGGCCAGGGAGCCAGGCCACACCGACAGCATGTCTGAATTACAGCCGAAGTTAGAGATGACAGCACCCAGTGCAGGTGTAAGGGAAAAAGACCCTGGCTTCTCCCTTCCTCCTGCATTTCAGGGTCTCCCACTAGCTGTGGCCAGATGGAAGCCAGGGAGCAAAGGAGCCCAGGAGACCTCACTGTGGATCTGGAGCAGAGGATGGGAGAGGAGGAATGAAGTACAAAGGACCGCCCTGGTAAGCCTGTTGCCTGGGTAACAGAGACGGTTCAACACACCGTGATAACAGATACGATCCCCAGATTCATTAAATACACACAAGGAAATCAAAATGACACAACTACCTGTCCCTCAGCCCGGATTCTGATGTCACATACTTGTCTGCAGCCACCAACAGCTTCTGCTCGGAAGATGCCAGCTGCTTCCTGGGTGTCCCTGTGTCCACAGTGGGGCTGCTGGCTGCTTCTTCCAGAAGACATCCCGGATCCTCACTATCTTCCACATCCTGGAACACCCAGGATGTGTCAATCTTCACATCAACGTTCATTACGTCGAACCCGTCACTGCTGGGGGCTCTGATGACATAACTGAAGCTTTTTTCAGTTCTTCCCTTAGCTGTTGGCTCCATTTTTAAAATGTTTTATGGAGCAAGACTTGAAAAAGTTAAGTGAATTTGCAACACTGACTTCCTGCAGATTCAAGGTGGCGGCTGTGCCTCCGCATAGTTGGGGAAAATATCCTTTGGGGGAAGGCAAGAACAGGTGCATTATTCATGAGTGGTGACATGGGTTTCACTCACACAGGCATCATGCAATATGAATGAAAGCTCTTGCTTTACAAGACAGCATGCCAGGACTCATCCATGGCAAGAAAAAGTCGCAGAAAAAAAAATCCCTTGGAATTAAATGCTTAATAATGTATACAAACAAGAAAAATAGGATCACCCATTGGGGTGTTACACATTTTCAGTAGTAAACAAAATTCAAGTTTTCATCCCACAATGAATGAGGCTCTACAATGCTTCTCTGGGTCGACCATAGTTACTGAGGACTCTAGGGGACGGGAAAGGAAATTACTGCTACCCTGGGTGCTGGCCACACTTGGGGGGCCTCTTATGCCTCACCTGGTCCAATTCTCCTGGTGACGCTATGAGGTGGGCATTCACATCGCCATTTTATTTTTTGTTTGTTTGTTTGTTTTTGAGACAGAGTCTCATTTTATCACCCTCAGTAGAGACCTGTGATATCATAGCTCATAGCAACCTCAAACTCTTGGGATCGAGTGATCCTCTTGTCTCAGCCTCCCAAGTAGCTGGAACAACAGGCAAGTGACACCAAGCCTGACTAGTTTTTTTCTATTTTTTAGTAGAGATGGGGTTCTGCTCTTGCTCAGGCTGGTCTTGAACTCCTGAGCTCAGCAATCCGCCTGCCTCCGCCTCCCAGAGTGCTAGGATCACAGGTGTGAGCCACTGTGCGGCATATCACCATTTCAAAGATGGGCCAGTGAAGGCTCTGGAAAGTGGAGGAGGTTGTTCAGGTGCCATAGATGAGATGGGAAAGGGCGGTTAGAATTGAAATCCATATCTGACTCCAACAGTGGAGAGAGTGTGCTCTAGCACAGGAGAAGGGCAATAGGTGTGGCTGCAGCAGGACCACAGAGCAGGAGAAAACACATCCTCTGGCGGCCTGGAGGTGGGTGAGGGAGGCTGAAAGGCACCTGAGAAGGCATAAGAATTGCCTGCAGGCAGAGAAGGTGGGAAACTCCGGTGGGGGTGGGGAGGGCTTCTCAGGCCACAGCCTTGCACTGAGAGGCAGGGATTGGGGCAGACTGGGTTTGGCTGGCAGGGTAGGCACACAGAAAGGGGGAAGCAAGGAAGAGGACAGAGGGGCTGGGGCCCACATCCACAAAGGTGCTCAAGAACTCTGGCATCTCTCTGGGAGTCAGGAGGTGCCCAGGCAGCTGTTACCTTGAGGACAGAGTGCTCTGGGTTTGCAGGGGCGAGAAGGGAGGCAGCTAGGCATGCAGGAAGGGGCAGGTGCAACAGTCCAGGCCTGATGCACAGAGGTATCAGGACAAAGAAAAACCCACACTAAGAGGCTTAATTTCCCTGTGAAAAATAAGGGAAGAGATCTTACAAGGGTACCAGTGAATCTTTCTAAAAGCAGAGTATGAATGTTTTAACTCAATAACTAAGAAAATGACATGAAGGTTATCTTGACCAGTTTGATGAGAGTATTTCAAAATGTACATGAAAACAACACACTGTACCCCATGATTGCATTAATGTACACAGTTATGCTATAAGAAATAAAAAAAAAAAAAAATTTAAAAAAAAGAAAAAGAAGGGAAGAGATTTCCCTTCTCCCTTTTCTTAGAGCATTCACTTTTTAAAAATCCTGTTAAGTCCTTTCTTCAACTCTTTAAAATAAATATAAACCAAAATAAGCCTGTTGCAAGCTTTATGACCTAGGAATGTCTTTCTGAAGGACCCACGAAACATGGAAAATAGTGCCTGCATGTCTGTGTTGCAGAACTACCTGACCTGCCACAAAGATAAGACGTGCATTGTTTCCATTGTGTAAAATAGACTGATGAACAGAGGCCCTTGAGCCTGTGTGTGGGTGGTCAGCCTGGCCGTGTAAAGGTGCCCTGTCTCTGTCTTCGCAGTCTCTCGGGGATTGCCCATATGTAACACACACCACGTCCTGGTTTAATGCTTATTCAACAATAAAACAGTTTTCCTTCTCTACCTTTGTAGAGAGGTTTCTAATCTGGACGAGTTTTTGTCTTTAATCCTATTTCCTCAACGTGGCCAATATCTAGATGGTCATGAGGGGTTGCAGTGGACCCAGGGCAGGGACAGTTGGAGGCAGCAAGGGGTACATGCTGGCCTGAAGGGGCCGTGGAGCAACTCAGATCCCAGGCATGGGGCCCACTGCCTGGGTTCAAGTCCTATCCCCATCTCTCCTCAGGTGTGATCCTGGACAAATACTTAAGGTCTCATTTAAAAAGGCGGGGAGGGAGTAAAAATGGTGCCTAAGTCAAAAGCTGCTGAGAAATGAGCAAGTGGATCTGGGCAGAGCTCTCAACAGGCGCACAACACACACTCAGCGTGGCAAGCGGCTGTTGGGTGGTGGGCAGAGGTGATGGTATGCAGCCCCCAGACCCTGTGGTCAGCTGCCTGGGCAAGTCCAGTTTTGCCACTTACTTGCCTTGTGATCCCAGACAAGTGACAGCCCCTTGCAAAATGACAGCAGTGCCCCTCCCAGTGTGGAGCCTCCACTGGGCTCCCAGGGCCGGCACTGTGTTCTGAGGATTGATTGACAGTGAAAGCAGCAGAGTGAGCGACTGAAAACCATCCTGAGGCCTCCCAAGGGGGAAGCAGGAATTCTAGCCTCTGGCTGGGGACCACCCGTGAGGAAGGGTGTGTCCTCCCTCCTCCCCTAAGGGCAGGGAAATGGTGGCGCCTCCCCTGGGGAAGTGTCATCAGGCTCTTTCTGGGTGAGCAATGGAGATGCAGAGAAGGTGGGCAGGGGGAAGATGGACTTGGGAAGGCAGAAAAGGAAAGTGGCCTTATCAATGCCTGCGGGTGGCTATGAGGATGGGGTCCTGCCCCCCTGAAGCCTTGGTTAGGTTTCCCAAGTCTGAAATGGGCACAGGAAGGACATCAGCGTCCTAACCTTGGCTGGAACTGATAGAAGCGAGAAGGCTTTAAAAGCAGGGACAAAGAGCAGGAGAAGGGGGAGGGACTCTCCTAGGATGACTGGTGCAGCCATTGGTCACTGGCTGTTGCTGGGCAGAATGTGCCAGAAGGGCCTCCCTGAAGGAGATTGGACAAAAAAAGCTTGCCCGAAGAGAGGGCCAATCAACAGGGGCCAGTCAGTTAAGGTTTAAAGAGACCAGTCAATGTAAGTCAGCTAGGTTTGAAGGACCCTATCAGTGTTTGCCAGCAAGGTTTGGGCAGTAGACAAGGTATAAAAGCTCCAGCCCAGCTGCCTCCAGGACTCCTTCCACTGTGTTGGAAGCTTTTCCATCCTATAATCAACCTTTGCTCTATCACTTCTGCTTGCCTGTGGTCTGTGAATTCATTCTCCCATTCCTGAGACCAAGACCAGCAGCCAGGGGAGGAGGGGACAGACTCTGAGGGCATAGCTTGGGGCTTACCGAAGATCCCAAGAGTTCAGACCACCCGAGGGAGAACGAGGACCTCATACTGGTTGCCCCTAGCAGGTCCTGGTTAAATGTGAGAAAATACAAATTGAACAGGCATGGTTCTACAGCAGTGCCACACGGGTTGTGGAATTGGTTAGGCAGGGGAGGGAGAAGCCGGGGCTACAACCCCCAACTCCTGGTGGGCAGAAGGATGGAGAGCAGGGAGAGGAAATCTGCTGAAAGGGACAGTGACACCAGAGCTGACATGAGTGTGCAGCCAGCCAGGACAAGCTACAGGCCCCTGAACTCACATTTCTCTCTCCCTCCAGGCCCAGTGCTGTGTGCAGACTGGATAGCGTTTTGGACCTTTAGTGCAAGCTAACTGTAAACGCATCAGTTCTTAAAGCCCTTGTCCCATTTCACCTGAGTCCAGTTCAGCATGTCACTGGAGCTGGTCTCTGTGACCAGCCAGAGACCCAGAGTGAAGTGAGACCCATTGAGAAAGGCCTCACAGCCACAGGGGACTTACCTCCTGGGCAAACCAGCAGGGCTTGTCCCTGTGCAGCCAGTCTGCTAGCCTGGCCTCGGCTCCATGGCCTCCAGAGGCTGCCAGGATGGTGGTGGCAAAACCTGGTCCCCAGTCTTCCTCTCCTCTGCCCCTACTCCTCCCCAGCTGCCTTTGGCCCACAGAGGATTGAGGCAAGAGGAGGCAGCCCCCGTGTGCAGGCTGCTCCCGGGGGCATCTCTGTACCAGAAACCTTCTGTGGCCCTCTACTCAGTCCTCCTAGTGGGTCTGTGGGAAGGGTGGTGTGAAGGGCTGAACCACCTCCTCCTTCCTATGTGAGAATATGTGAGAAGGTTACCTTGGGTTCCTGGGGAGCCACATGTGCATTGCTGGGCAGCAGCAATGGCTGGAGTCCTGCAGGAAGCACCTCCAAGGCGCAGCAGCTATGGCTGCCTGTGGCTGCCATGTGAGTGTATATCTGGTGTCCACTGAGGCCCTGCAGCTCCCAGAGCGGTAGGCCCCTTGGAAGCCAGCCTGTCCCCAGCAGGGGCCTTGGAAGCCACGCCTAGGACTGTAGGGAGAAATGCTGGCTCCTACCAGGGACTTGGGATGTGGAAGCAGGGCCACTACCGTACCTGCCTGAGTGAACCTCATTTCCTCCATCTACGCTGCCTCCTGGGGGACCCAAGAGGATGGGTCCTGGCCCCAGTCAGCTATAGTGACTCCTTTGAGGACAAGCCCCACAGAACGAAAAGTCAAAGAGCTGACACTTCTGCAGGCAGCCAGGGTGGCCAGCGGGATGCTGTGGCTCCAATTGTCCAGCTCATATCCTCTTGTCAGCGTTGCATGTGCAGTGTCACCCATTCCTCAGAGCAGCAAGGAGTGGCCAGGCTGGGAGTGACTGAGTGGGTCTGAATTCAAAGCCAAGGCTGTTTCTGTCACACATGGTCTGCATGGCAGAGCTGGGCAGACTTGGACACTGCACTTCCCCTTGCAGAAGGACAGGGACCACCCTCCTGCTTGTGCCTGCAGGGGCACACAGCCACAGGAACGGAGACGTGTGGCACCTCTAGGACTCCTGCCCACAGAAGTTAGGGCAGAAATGCTCCTGTGTCTCCCAGCCCCGAGACATGGGCATGCTCTTGTCCCACTCACTACATGCTCCCATACTCCCATCATGCCTGGGCTGCTCAGATGCCTATTTTTTTCAAGCATATTTGGTCACTAAGTGTTGGTAAGTCACAGGAGCTGGGCCAACAGGTGCTCTGGGATTTGGATTTCAAAAGAGAAAAGGTGCTTCCTGGCTGTCCTGATGTGAGTTTTCTTAGAGCCCCCAAATCCTTTGGTGTGGTGTGGCAGCCTCCCTGGCTGGTGGGGCCCCATGGAGGGTGCAGTGTCCTTCCATCTGTGGATTTGGCCTCATGAGAACTGTCAGCTCCTCTGTCAGGTACCATCCCCCTGAGGTTCCTTCAGCAGCCTGAATTTAATCATTTCCCTTTTGTGGTAAACATCTTTCTCAGGATTTTTCCTGAGAAGGAATAATCTTCTGACCAACAAGCAGAGCACGGAGACGTCCTTGCCTTCTGCCAGGTGTCCCAGCACAGACGTGGCTGGCCTCCTCTTCACATCCACAATCTTCTTCACTCCATCTGACTCCAATGCTTCCCTTCCAAAGTCTAGGAGAAGACAGTCATGTGAGCAGATGCTTTCCTTCGGGGGTGCCCCCACCCCACTCATCCCAGAACAATAGGAACATGAGCAGGGAGCAACTTCTGCAGGAATGTCCTCTGGGAAGACCGTCTCTGGCTGGTGCCTGGCCCTCTATGGCTGCCCATCCATTCTCTGGGGAGGTCTCTGACACCCTGAAGAGAAGATGCTCCCAGCTCCGTTCAGGGATGGCTCAGCAGGAAGGGCTCACTTTCTCCTCCTGGGGTAAGAGTGGGACCCAGTGTCAGACTCCTGTGGAAGGAGCCTTATCCCGCAGCTTCCCTGGGCATCGCTCCAGCACCTCTTCCTTGACAGCCCCTTGCAAATTATAACTAAGACACAAGACAGGCCCAGGTGTACGTTAGGTGGTAGCTGTGTCCACTTTCTCAATCCTCATTCTGGGTGGCCCCAGGGAAGGTCATGCTCTGGGACTTTTGCCAGGTCACACCCACAAAAGTGACAGAGCCTTCAGCTTCCCCTTGGAAATGTGCGATCCCTAAAGTCTGCTCCTCCATGCTGGGCAAAGCTCCAGCCCCTCATCAGAGTCTTGCTTTATCTCTCTGGGCTCCAGCTGCTGAAGCCAGCTGAGCAGAAATTCAGAGGTTTTGCTGACTGGGGTGAGACTTGGGGTTCAGATCACAAGGACATTTGCACATTGCTCCATCAGACAGACTCCGAGATGAACACAGCATGGTATGTGGAGATCTATGTACACGGGGTAGAGACGGTGTCCGACTAGGCACACATCCTGGTCAGGGGAGGCACTCGGCATGGAGATGAGGATGTAGGCCTGGCTCTGAGCCAGACCTTGCAGTGGCTCTCTGATCCCTTGATTTCTGGTAATTGCACTTGGTTTCCTGGAATCCAGGTCTCTGCCCCTTTGCACTCTTGAAGGTTCCACAGTTGGGACACAGATGTGGCGCTGAATGTGACAAATCCCCATTGTCCCTGCAGAGTTCTTACCACCTGCATTAGCCAGGACACAGTTACACATCCAAAGGCCTCTCTGTAAAGCTTTTGTCAAATATATAGGAATTTTGTTTGCAGTCTCTGGGGTTTTGAATAGCTTGTTTCGCTGAATTTTGGTTTGATTGGGGTTTGGGTTGCCATAGGGACTCAGTTTATTCCATAAATTCTTTTTTTATCCTGTAAGATTAAAAAAATAATTTGAAATGACATAAGAACCAAAGGTTAAAATAGCTAGTGGAGCCCTTGGCTTATGTGCCCTCCCCCAGCTCTGGCTAAGTCCCTGAAGGACCTTCCCCCAGAGTCCAGGGAAGCAGCAGCAGCAGGGGTCAGATCCCTTGTCCTCCAAAACCCACCAACACCACCCCCCTGCCCCGTGACCTTCCCCACATCTCATCATATGGAACTGAATGTAAATTGCCCTCTAAGACCTGAGGTCAGCCCTTTACTCATTTCACAAATGTTAGATAAATACCTGCCACATGCCCAGCAGTGGCCCAGGTACTGGGGCGGAAGGTACCAGACCAAAGCTCCTGTGGGCAGGGGTGAGCCTCAAGGACATTCATGAGGCCATCAGGCAAGGGTCCAGCATCAGAGGTCAGCTTGAGGGGTCTAGGCAGCTGGTGGGCATCCCTGGAGCTCAGAGATGAGCTGATGCCCCTGCTCCTGGGCTGGTTTCAGGGGCAGAACCCTAGAGACTAGGGGTCCTGGCAGAGCAGGGAGAATGTGGACGGTCTAGGTGCCAAAGTAGGGACTTGGGGTGGGAGCTGGATCTGGGGACACACAGAGCGCAGTTGTCAGAACAGGACTAGCTGGGGATGTCCCTAAGCACAGCTCAGGCATCAAACCAGGAACATAATGGGGTGAGGTGTAGGGAGATGGGTGGCTTTGTGCACAAGCCCCCTGCACAGTTTGCATGTAGGTTGTGCTCTGGCTCCATGGGCCCTGTACCCATCATCCACCTGCTTCTGTAGCCCCTGGCCCTGGAGCCCCCTCTCTCTATACCCTACAAAGGATTTACTGGGGCACAAGGCAATAGGGAGCATCAAGGTCTAAAGACAAACTGAAAAGAACCTTTGGAACAAAACAGAAGCCTCTTCTGTGGGATGAAAATGCATAGTGGAGTTTCTTGTTTACAGAGCTTTTCTGATCCCCACCCCCAGGGGTGAAACTCCTTAGAAACCCAGGGCAACCAGGACCATGAGCAGGAAAGCTGAGTCATCGACCCAGGGCCACCTTCACAAGGAATATCACAGGCAGAGGTTCGGAGGAATCCTCCTTTTTTCAGAAAATTGTCATTTTTATCAGTGAAAAGGAAAAGATACCAACCCGAGTTCTTGGCTCACTGAAGTCATCAAGGCCACAGAATGAATGCTAGTGAGAAAAACAAAAAAAGGAACAAAAACTATAAAATAAGACCAAAAGAAAATGAGGAAAAGAAAAGAAAAGAAAAAAGATGTAAGATATGTAGTATGGAATTCAATGGCAGCATTTTATAATAACTATGACACTGGGGCTGGGTTCAGAGAGAGAGAAGCAGGAAGCAAACAGGCTTCAGGGCTGATTTCCCCCGGAAAACCTGGCCAGGGTATGTCTGTTTGCTTCCCTCGTGTCCAGCTAACTCAGACAGGGGAGATCTACACTGTGGACAGGACGTTTTGGTGCTTAGATGAAGCTCCCTTGTAGAGCCCGGGTAGGCCAATATAAATAGAGGAAGGATCCTCTGATAGTCAACGGCTAGTGGTTCCCTCCAAAAGACCAGGGGTGCACAGCAGGAATCAGGGGGTGATTCCACTCAAGGTCGCCCTGTCCAGCTTACAGATAACAGCCCTTTCTCCTACACCATCCCTGCCAGGGTTCTTTCCCCCGAAAGAGTCACTGTTTAACATCTTTTGTGCCATTTCATTAGTCTGCTTTTAAAAAAAAAAAAAAAAAAAAAACAGCAGGGGAAAATGCCCTTAAAGGAAGGAAAAACTATACTTGTCATCTTAAAAGTAGAATTTTTTTTCTTAATGTTTTAAACTTGCTTTGTTCAAAGAGACTTGATAGTCATTAGGTGAAATATATTCAAATACCACCCTTTGAAAGTAATCTTTGGGTTTTTGTCCCCCCAAACAAGGTAATATCTCCCCTGTATTATTTATTTAAAAAAGTAAAGTCCAAACAAATAGTTATCAACTCCTAGACAAGGTTTAGTATCATTGGCAGTTAGACCTGGAAGGGGCCCTGTGTATCACCCAGCCCTTCTTCTGCTACATGGAGAAACTGAGGCCTGGAGGGAAAGAATTTGCCAAGACCACCCAGTTAGGTATGCCAGGAAAGAGTTTCTGGCCACAACAAAGGGACTAAGGAGCCACTGACTGGGGTGGCTGGAGTCACTTCCCACTGTCACGGGCCAGCTGTGCCCACGAGGAAATGAAGGTGCATGCAGGCGACATGGAATGGTTTTGGTCCCACAGAACTAACCAAGTGTCCAAACCAGCCAATCCCTCCTGCTCCACGCTCCAGCCTTTGCCACTCCCTTCTGTGACAAAAGGAGACAGAAGTCTACAAACATTTGCTTTTAGAAAAGAGTAAAAAAGAACCAGAAAGACAATTCAAACATTTCCCAACTATTCCCTACTGCTGAGGATAAGTAGTCGTTTTTGTTTTTTTTAAATGAATATGCCTAACTGACTTGACTTTTAATGTTTCAATCAGCAAGAACAACTGTGGTCACATATGAAACCTTTCTTCTCTCATATCTGTCCCTGTGACCCATTTTGCCAATGAAAGTTATCAAGCTGCCTAGGAGGTAGGAAGAGAGGAAGAGCCTACCCTGAAGGCACACCCACCCGACCTGGGCCTCCAGCCAAGACTTTCATATCTTTCATGTCCTTGACCTCATTTAACCCTCAAAAGCACCCTAGGAGACAGAGCATCCTTCCCAGCAGCAGGTGAGAACACCAAGGCCTGGGGCAGAGGAACAAATCCTCCAGGGCCAGAGGGAAGCCCAGGCTCATCTGCCTGCAGAGCCAGCTCATCTCCCATGCAGTTCTTATTAAAGTGGACGATATTTGAGGTCTATTGGGTCCTCAAAGTAACCCTAGGAGGCTTGGGGGCAGTGGATATCTGGCAGGTAGGAACTCAAGGAATCAGCTTAATCGAGGGCTCCCCTGAAGGCGAGTGGGGAAGGTGGGAGAGCCCAGCCCCTGCCTCTGTGTAGATCCTCCAGGCTCTGCACAGCCAGCGAGGCCTGGAGGCTCTGGGCTGAGGGAGAAGGTAACAACCTGCATGAGAGCCAATGCATGAGAAAAAGAAGAGGAAGCATCTGGAACAGATGTGGAGCCTTGAGCCTTGTCCTGTCTCTCTTACCACATTGTGTTTGTTTTCTCCAGGACAGGGAAGGCTGCCCTCCCATTTCTGGACAGCCCTGAAATCTGCCTTCCAGTGACTTCTGGTGACTTTGGCCCTGGTCTGTCCCTGGAATGAATGTGCTACCTCTCTCACAAGGCCTCCACCAGGGGAAGCCCAGAAACGCCCTTGCTCATATTCTCAAGGCTGACACCACACTGCCCCTTAAGGTTCACACTGGGATCCCCTCCTGAGGCAGGTGGGCCCAGTGATCTCCCAGACAGGGTTGGTGACCCTCCATCTCCTTCCCAGATTGTACTCACCTCTGTGACACACAGCATGCATCATGCTTTCTCTCTGTGCTCATCTAGGGCCATTTGTTTGCTTAGCCCACAAACATCTGATGAACCCTATCCCATGGCTAGAACTGTCTTGCATGTCTTCATGAAAGACACTCGGTCCCAGCCCTGTGGGATTCACAGCCATCAGGTGGAGGCAGAGGCAGGGGGGACGCCACTAAGGTGCTGCCTCACCCCCCCCCCCCGCCCCCGAGGAAGACCCATGTCTGCTACATCAGCAGCACGTGGTGGAGTGGGCAGATGGGGTGGCTACCGCATCTGTGAAGGCCCCAGCCACCCTAGCTGTGGAGCCATGGACAGGTATTCAAGTCTATCTCTGCCTCAGTTTTCTCACCCCTAAAATAGTGGCCATGGTAGAGATAAATGAGGCTGGGTAAGACATACCCAAAGGGCCAGTGATTTGGAGCATATAGAAGGCCCTGAAAAGGAATGAATCCATGGGAAACAACATGACCCTACTCAGGGGGATGCCGCTGGCTTTGTCACAGTCTAACATGACGCATCCATCCTAGTGAAGGGGCAAGACACACAGGCTCATGCACACACGCGTGCACACATACACCTGGCCCCAGACAGCAGAATTTCTGACAGCCATGGAGAAGGCAGTATCTTTACCAGGAAGGATTTGAAGGGGATACCTATTTTTAAGAGGTGCTGATTTTGGAGGAGAAAGGCAGAGAAAGGAGGGCTGGAAATGGACCCTATACTTTAGACATTATGACACTGACGATGGGGAAAAATAATTCCACACTAATGTTTCTGGGAAAGAGACCCCATGGACCGTGGCAGCCACCTACCTTTTCCTCCAGTTCCTTTAGGTGCCGCTTCTGGAGTTCAAGCTTGTCCTCCAGCTCTCGGACACGCTGAAACACATCAGGGTAAGGATCAGAAACTAAGTAAGTTTTCCAGGTTCAAAACCACATTCTCCAGTTTCTACTGTGGTCTAGCACAGAAGTGATAAAGGACACAACACTGAAAGGGGAGCAAGCTCCGTGAGTCCCAGGTGTGTGCACGCCTGCATCACCACCACCCACAGGGGTTAAACGCTACCACTCACGGGGGCTTGTACCTGTTCTTGAAGCTCACGGAAGTAGAATTCTGCAGTGCACACCCTTAAATGGGATTTTTAAAAATATAAATATAAAGACTGGACCAAAACATATAGGCCTGCCGAGCCAGCAAATAAAAGTGTGGACTTAATGTGATGCAAAATTAACACGTTTGTCCAAGATTTATTCAGGTGCAGCCTGGGAGCTGGGGGAGTGAAGGGGGCAGAAGAAGCAAATGCTGGAGGTGACAACCACCCTCTTGGAACCCCATAGGGCCGGAGGCACCAGGATGACCAACTGCCCCCATTTGCTTGGGACTTTGCTGGTGTTAGCAACAGAAGTCCTGAGTTCCAGGAAACCCTTTCGTCCCAGGCCAACCAGGAGGGTTGGTCACCCTGCTTGGCCCTGAGCTTGTTGAACTCCCCTTGGGACACTCACATGCCCAGGTGATTTATCAATCATTCCTTTAAGCCCACCCAGGGGGGAATCTGGTAAATTCCTATATTTTTCCAGTTCACATGCCTAGGATAGTTTCCCTAAACCCCCGGTGTAGGGACCGCAGGCAACTGCCTAAAGGGCTACAGCCCTTACCAGCCCTGATCTGGCTGGAGACCTCCTTCACTGGGAGGGCAACCAGACTGGAGCAAAACATATAGACACCCTGAGAAGACAAATACAGAAAGTGGATTTGAGGTGACACCAAATCACACATTTCTCCCAGGGCTGGAGATCCATTCGGGCTGTGCCCCAGGATATAGGATAGCGCTTGAGACATAGACCTTAGAAAAGTTTAAAACAGAACGGAACCCAGTGGCATGACATTGAAAGAGGTGGGCAGTGCAGGTGTGGAGGTCAGGATGGGTTGGAGAAGGTTCTGAATATCAGGCTAAGCAACCTAGACTTTGTCCTCTGGGCACCAGGGAGCCACTGAGAGTGTCTGGGGAGGGGCGTGGTGGTGGTGGTGCTGTGTCAATAAGGCTTGTGCAGGAACAGAGGAAGTGGGGAGGGGATTGCAATCACGTAGCACCCCAGCAGGTGTCTTTGAAGGCCACCTGGGGCGAGGACATAAGGGCAGTGTTACTGAAAGCCTCCGAGAGAGAGTCAGGACAAAGTGGTTTCATACCCAGGATTTGACTCCAGCCTTCACTCAGGCAGAATGCTTTGCAAATGTGCAGAATCATTCTGTTGGGAAATGTGCCACCAGACGATGGATTCTTTCAAATCCTCTTTCCCTGTCTACTAATTGGATTGAATAACTGATGCCAGCTAAGAGTGTGTCACCGCATTCTGTGGGCCGGATGAGGAGAAATGCTATAGTTACATCCCGGCAAAATGGGAAGGTCCATCCAGTGCAAAGCAGGTAGGACAGAAACAGGGAGAATGTTAACAGAATGCTGGGCTGTGCTGTGCTGAGTTGAAGGAGTTGAATGAATGAATGTTACAGACTGTTGTTAAAGTGAAAGTGACAGAATCCATATGCTGAGTCAGAAAGGCCAAGTGCAGCGAACGTCAGCTAATATTCGCTTACTTTACAACAGAAACTTTTGAGCATTTTAGATAACTTCTCCATGGATCACATCCCCCTAAGATGAGTACTGTGGCTGTTCCCACAGCACTTCCCACAGTACTGTGGCTGTTCCCATTCTTCATAGAGGGGACACAACTTGCCTCAGGTTACATCATCAGTGGGGACATGATAAGAATCCACACCTGCCTGACCTAAGAGCCCATGCTCCTAATGCTGCCTCACTGCTGTCCACAAATGATTCAGCATTTTACACTATTTTTGTGTAAAAATAGGAGTGGATAATCACTGTAACTCATGTTTGCAGGTTTTGCAATACTCTTTTGAAGATAACAGATTTCTGAAGACTGTAAGTATCAAATGATAGCAATTTGCAAACAACTGAATATGATTAAAAATTATAGCTGTTAAAAAACATAAAACATCTCCTTAAGCACAATGCACCTGTTCCCACCACAGGGCCTTGTCCTCGCTGCTCTCCCTGCAGGACAGCTGAGGGCCACCACCCCATACCGCCTCAGCCCGTGCCGTTCTCTGGCACTCTCAGTGTGTGCTCAGGTCTTGCGCATCCCCCTCACTAGAGTCTGTTCACTGCTCCATCCCAAAGGCCACGGCTGTGCTCACTTCCCAGTTGCTGCAACTCCCAAGGGGTGTGTAAGGAAAATCTCCCCTCTGCCCAAGAGTCCACTTAGACGACCTACTTCTAGCAAATCTGCTAACAGAGGTGGCACCTGTAACTCAGTGGGCAGGGTGCTGGCCACATACACCAGGGCTGGTGGGTTTGAACCCAGCCTGGACCAACTAAAACAGCAATGACAACTGCAACAAAAAGAAAATGGCCAGGTGTTGTGGCGGGCATCTGTAATCCCAGCTACTTCAGAGCCTGAGGCAAGAGAATCACTTAAGTTCAAGAGTTGGAGGTTGCTGTGAGCTGTGATGCCATGGCACTCTACCCAGGGCGACAGCTTGAGACTTTGTCTCAAAAAAAAAAAAACAAAAATCTGCTGAAGGAGGGATCCAGTGAAAGAGACAGATTCCTAAGTCTGAGCATCTCTGATGAAGGCAGCGAGATGCTGGCAGGGGGCCCTGCTGCCCGCTACTGTGGCACTCAGTAGGGAGGGACAGTGAGAATGGGCCAGCGTCATGACCTGGTCACTTACTCTGGGAGGGCCTGGCTGAGCTTTTTCACCTGTAGCATGATATTAGACACTCTGTCTGGAGGTAAAGCTGCTCAGAACGACCCACAGTCGACCAGGAAACCCACAGTCTTGGGAAGGTAAGGGAGGAGGTGGAGCAGTTTCCCTCAGCCAGGGAGGCAGGAGGAGGTGGGAGGGGAGAGGGAAGGAGAATTCATTTTCTTATAAAACGAAAAGAGCAATGAGGACCTTACACTCCTCTATCACTCATAGCCATGTATCTATAAGAATAACTAAAATTTAACAACTGTAAGTTACACAGAAATCATCTGCTGATCTTACTGTGGCATCTGACTCAGGAGGTCCGGGCTGGGGCCTGAGATCCTGCATCACACGGATGCCACTGGCAAGGTATGATGAGCCCCACTTTGAATGGCCCAGGTAGACAGCACACGACCCTGGGAATTGGTGTCCATGTGTCACTATGTAAAGAGTCTTCCTTTTTTGAACACCTACTATGCACCAGGCCAATTGATTTGCACATCATATCTCATTAAAGCCTCAAAGCAATGTCTTACCGGGTGAACTTACTGATTCGGCTTACATGTACGTGTCAGTGTGTTTACATAAAAGTGAGATCAAGGCAGTTTTAATATTCAGGGGGAAGAAGGGGTATCTGCTAATTACCTTCTGGAGAATTCTCAACTAACTTTCTATACAGGCTGCCCTCTACACACATCACGTGAGATTTGAATGTTTGGGCCCAAACACACAAGTGCGGTTCTGCTTTGAACTCAATTTCCCAAACACAAAACCAATCCCTCCATTTACTGCACACTCAGGCAGCAAGTCTTGACAAGGAGGCCCAGTGCTGGGCGTTAGATATCAGCTCGTGCCCGCTGCTCCTGCTCACCCTGCCCACAGCCTATACCCAGCAAGGACCACAGCAGCCTGCACTTACCAAGAGTGACTGATATCAGGGCGGTGATCAACAAACCTTGCACTATCCCAGTGAGGCAGGTGTTATTATCATCCCCATGAGGAAACTGAAGTCCAGAGAGGTAGAATAATTTGTCCAAGGCCACATGGCTAGTCAGTGGGACAGTGGGAGTTCAAAGTCAGGCCATCCTGCCTGGCATCTGTGTTTTCGGCCTCTTTGCCCACTCTAAGCTGACCTCGCCACACAGTTCTGCTGCCTGGCATGCTTGTCCCCTCTGATGGCAGTGATGGGTAACGTGTGTCAATTTGGCTAGGCCATAGTACCCAGATACTTGGTCAAACATTATTCCAGATGTTTCCCTAAAGAGATGTTTCAGATGAGATAAACATCTAACTCAGTGACTGAGTAAAGCAGACACCCTCCATAATGTGGGTGGATCTCACCTGACCGGCTGGAGAGACAGAATGACCTCCTGCGGAGGAAGGGGTGCTGCCAGCAGACAGCTTCCAGACTCACCCTGCAGCCCTTCCCTGGCTTCCCCCCGCCAATCTGCCCTGCAGATTTTGGACTTGCTAAGCCTGTACAATTGCATGAACTAATTCCTTAAAATAAATCAACCTTTCTCAGTCTCTCTGCCAGCCCCCCACCTGGTTTGCTCCTTCTGAGCTATCTTTTCTCTCCAGTAACCTAGATCCTTCCCTGCTGGTAGGATTCCTTATGGGCCTCCCCAAAGCCTCAGTTTCCTCATCTGGAAAATGGACCTAATAATTCTTACCCTCAGGGGTAACATGAGCTAAAGGCTCCACAGTGCAGGCGTCTCTGCCCGATACTTGGTGAGTGCCCAACACAGGCCCTGTGGGCTGCCACCCCTCTTCTCTCGTTGTCACTCTGGAGTCTTGAAGCCTCACTCCCCATGTGCACAGATGCACACGAAACTCATCAAGGACATCAGGCCTTGGAAGAGACAGGTTTTCAGAGTCACAATGGTATTGCTTGTAAGCCCAATCCTAAAATTAGCCACCATCCCAAAATACAGCTAGAAGCAAACTGGCTCCTGGCTACAGGCATCTGACTCTGAAACTGAATAGGGTACTGGAGGGCGCGAAGGGAGAGAGCCAAGGGGAGAACCAGCTGTGCTTGTATCATTTTAATGTCTGCCCAACACGATGCCCAATGCCACATGTCCTCTCCTGTCACCGGGAGGGAATGCACCTGAGGGTATGAGCCTGCTTCACAGAAACCTGTTTTGCAGCCACCTCTCTGCTGACTGTGCCTGAGAGGCCCAGAGGCCCTTCAGAGTTCTGGGTGCTCACAGGGACCTCGAGGGGGCCGTGGGCTGCAGAGGAGCGGTGCCTACCTGCTGGGCCTGCTGCAGTAGCTCCATGCGCTCCCGCAGGATCTGGCTGTCGAACTCGCGGCTCTGCCTCAGGATCTGCCTGCGCACCTTCTCCACAGCTGCCTGCAGGTCCTCCCGCTGGCCCACACTCAGCGCCTCGCCCGCCTTCCGCCCGGGCTCCTGTTGCAGCGCCGTGTACAGCGTGGCCTCCAGGTCCTGGATTTTCTGAGTGGCCCAAATCACACAGACAGATGATGGCCACAATGAGCAGGCCAGTGACTGCCAAGGGGCTGCAGCCGGGGCAGGCAGAGCTGGGAGGGGAGGCGTGCAGGGGCCAAGGGAGCGGCTAACAGTCTTGGGCTCGGGTGGTGTGGGTGTCCCTCAGCCCCGTGCACATAGTATCAAGAACCTTTTTGCTCTGTTCAACCCAAAAGCCCTCTTCTATACAAAAGTGGACATAGACAAAAAGAAGAAATAGTCATAGCCTCCCCTGAAAATGTGCGACTCAAACTGATTTGATTATTTTATCTTTGGCTTCTGCTTCACTCACCTACATTGGCGACAAATCTCCCCTGTTCTGATGGGAACCCAGTGGGAAGGCATGTCTCAGTTTGCACACATCTGGTTTTCAGCTACACTAACAATGATGCGACTTTAGTTCAAAGAAAATACTGACAATGTTTTTATTACCACCTTCCCTCCAGAACAAGACAAGCTTTATTAGTAAAGCTAAATGGGACATTAGTGGCCAGTCCTATGAAAGTGCCAAGTTTTAATCATTAAGGGATGTTACTTCTTTTCAACTCCACAGCAAAATATTTAGCTATCATTACCTTATAAGTTTATCCAGAGGGGGTGCCCATAGTTCAGTGGTTAGGGTGCTGGCCACATGCACTGGGCCTGGTGGGTTCAAACCCAGCCCAGGCCTGCTAAACAAAAAAAATAATAAAAAATAAAAAGCTGTGGAGTTGTGGCAGGCACCTGTAGTCTCAACTACTAGGGAGGCTGAAGCAAGAGAATCACTTGAGCTCAAAAGTTTGAGGTTGCTGTGAGCTATGACACCACAGCACTCTACTAAGGGAGACAAAGTGAGACTCTGTCTCAATAAAAAAAAAAGTTTATCTAGGCTGGGCATGGTGGCTCATGCCTATAATCCTAGCATTCTAGGAGGCCGAGGCAGGTAGATTGCCCTGAGCTCAGAGGTTTGAGACCAGCCTGAGCCAGAGTGAGACCCTGTCTCTACAAAAAAGTGCCGGGCATTGTGGTGTGTGTCTGTGGTCCCAGCTACTTGGGAGGCCGAGGCAAGAGAATCTCTTGAGCCCAAGAGTTTGAGATTGCTGTGAGCTATGATGCCACAGCACTCTACGGAAGGCCACAGAGTGAGACTCTGTCTCAATAAATAAATAAATAAATAAGAGAAAAATAAAATTAAAAAAAAAAACTTGAAACTAAGACAATTAAAAGCAAAATTACAAAAACATTTTTTAAAAAGTTTATGTACGGACAAAAGAGAGAATGGCCCCCTTTTGTGCCTCTCTCTAAATCCCCACCCACATTGCCTGCTAAAGAGCAGCTACTTCTCTTGGAAGGGATGCCAGGTGACAAAGCTGAACGGTCAGTGTGATGGAAACTGCCACCGAGGTAAGGGTTAGCCAGCAATGCTCGGTCACAGCAGGCTGCCTGCTGGCTCTTTAAGTCTCCTCTGCCTTCTGTCACCTTTGTCTCTGCTGCCTCACTGTGGGTCCCCCTGTGGGCTGCGTGTCGATCGGGAGCTTGCTGGTACCTGGTGGCTCACCCCTCTCCATTCAGTGGCCAAGTTCCTAAGAGACCCCCCTGTAGCCAATTCTGGATGGAAACTCGCTTGTAAAAAATATCAGGAAAAATACCTTATCCCAAATTTCCTAGTAATAGTTAAAGATCAATCCCATGAGTTCTCTCAGTTACAGATACCCTGCGGAATTCTGTTTTGTACAACTTCTAAAAGAGCTGAACAGACAGAAAAGAGATATAAATCTTTCTCTTTAAAACTGTTTTTAAGAATCTGGTTTTTTACAGAGTTCTTGAGTGAACAGCAGAGGTCCCTGCCCAGAACTCTATCTGGGGGCAGGAGTCACACCTCCAGTGACAAAGCCCTCTCCAAGGAAAGGCAGGGGAGCCTAGTCTTAGAGTTTGACATCCTGTCCCAGCTTCTATCATCTGACAGCAACCACTATTTTTCTTTCTCTTTGTTCCCCTTAAAATCAGCAGGCCACTGGTCTCAGAGCTGGCACCTCCCTTCTCTTTCTTTAGTTGGCCATGCAGCCCCTTCTCTCTTCTCCCCTTCTCTTCCACTCTCTCCTCTGAGAAGATAAAATAATTTTTTTGACTTGTATGTCCTAATCTCTGTGTGAGAAATTTTTCTCTGCCTGCTCCATGAGCTCCTTGTGACTTTACAGACCCTAACAGAAAAGTTCGCACCTCCCATTCTGATCCTCCATGTCCCCAGTTCCTGGCCCTGTGGATTACAAGCCTCAGAGCCTCAGTAGGCAGGGCCAGCGGCCTGTACCAGGCTCGGGACTCTGCTGCTTGTCTGTGTTAAGCCCAGGCTGCCTCCTGTCAGTCTTCCTTGAGCCTCTCATGGAAACTGGGGTTTGAGAGCTGTCTTGTAGTTACTGACTCTGCATTCTTAGGTGTAAATCCATTTTGTAAAATGATTTTAACTACAAATGATCTGTGCAAAGATTTGCTCAAGACTTTGTTTATTACACCCACCTCTTCCTATAAGGAGCAGAGCTGAATTCTCTACTCATCTCAGGGACCACCTAGAGATGTGCATTGTCCCCTCAGCTGCCCCCAACCCCCGCGGGAGAGTCCGTCAGCACCAGGAGCACTGGCTTTGGGCATGAGCACACATGAACCTGGACATCAGCCCACTCTGCCTTCATCACTGGGAAGCCCAGGCACAGTTCTGTGTTCACAGATAGGGCTTCATCACTTTGTTCTGATGATCGGCTGGGGTCACCTCATTGCTTTACCTCTCTGTTCTTTGTGACCAGCTCTTTTTCCTACTTATAGGAAAACTCGATTTAGGACAACTTTTAGAAAAACAGATAAGAAAGACTATTTCTTCCTAGTCATCTCAGTTACTAGAATTTACATTAAATTAGCATATGTAAGAAAATCATCAAACTAACTTTGAATGTTTTTAAAATCATGATTGATCTGGAAAAAGTGACAATGTGTGTGATCATTCTAGCCACACACAGAGATGGCACTTTTACCACTCTGACAGGGCTCTGGGGAGCCTCCTAAATGTGTTTTAGCCCCAAAGGGCAAAGCAGCTTCTAATGTTGAGTCTAAAGAGCCAAAGCGTCCAACCCACTTCCGGTCCTACCAGGTAAGCCTGGTCAAGGGCTTGCTTCCTGTAGTCGAGCTCCTCCTCCAGGTAGCCCTTCTGCCTGCTGAACAGGTCCTGAGAAAGAGGGAGGCGCCTGTCAGGGACGAGGTTCTGCAGGGTAGTCCATGATAGTATAGCCCTTCTGAGCCTTCCAAGCCAGCTACTCACCTTGAACTAAAGAGTGGTGATCTCACCAAACTGGGGATGCTTGGGTGAGAAGGAATGCAGTGGTCTTCCCTACCTGCTCCCTGCCCAGTGCTCCCACGAGACCCTCACTGACCGGGGCTCCCTTCATAGCCACACTGGGAACCATGGGGTCCAGACTATCTGAACACCCCCTGCTCAGATCCCTGACTATAGTGAAGGCAACCACGTTGAACCCAAGCCCACAATGCAGGGGACCCTGGTGGCCCCCAAAGACTGTCTCAGCATTTCCCGGCTCAAGCTGCATCACCCACCTCCCCTGGTTTCCTTCCTACACCTCTGCCAGCGTGCTCTCTCCAGAATGTCAATCTCTTTCTAATACTGCTTGGAGGGATTGGGAGTTGGAGCTCATCTACTAAAGCCACTTCATTTTACAGATGAGGAAAGAAAAGACCGGAGAGGACCAGAGCCTTATCCCAGATGCCATAGTTCAATAGTGGCAGAGGTTGGATTAGAAGCCCAGGCCAGTGGGCTGGAGCACCAGTGTAGGGCTCCTCTCCACCAAACTCTGCTTCTAGGCCTGCACTATTCCTTCCACCTTCTTCTTTCACCTCCCATTTCTACCTAGGGAATCACATCTCCCAACAAGCATTCCCTGACTTCTCCATGCCAGGTAAAACACTCCCTGTCTGCATTGTAGCTCCAGTGAGTACCTACCACCATCGCTCATCCCTGAAGCCCTGGCAAATAACCACCACCACCCTTATCAGGTACCCACGGCGCCAAGCACTGTGCAAAACTGGTCATGCACCTCTTCTTCCATACCCAGCACGGTGCACTGGGATCTCCAGGTTATCACTGAGGAAGCTTGTATGGACAGCAAAGACTTGAGCCCTGTCCGGTTGTCCCTGGAGCCACTGGGGCAAGCACTTCCATGTCAGCTGCTCAGGCTATACTCTCGTGAGCCTATGAGCACATGACTCCACAGGACTGGGAGCTCACTCCTCACAGAGGGGAACAGACCCTGCATAGTCATTAGCAGTGCCTAGGACACAGCAGAGGCTCCGAAAACACATATTAGATGATTGTGTATATCAAAAAGTAAGTAAATGGTTGGTTGATAACTACTCAGAACAATCACTGGAGAAAAAGTAAAATTTGGAAATACATGCAAATAAATAATTACAAAAATATGTGCAAAGCCTTTCTGAAAACTGACGTATCTGAGCTCGTCCCAGGCCCAGAGATCAAGTCTTTACCTTTTCCTTCTCTAGATCGAGCATCTTCTGGGTCAGGGCTGCCTCAGTTCCTTCTATTTGCTTCAGCCACTAGAAAACAGCAGGGACAGGAAAGCGTGCAGCAAAGTGAGAACCTTACCCCTTGGATGTGAAGTCTCATCGTCTGTACAGATCAGCGTCGTCAACCACAGATAGCTACACAGGAGTGGCCTGGGGCATGGACACACACAAACACATGTCTGTGCACGGGCACCATGCAGTTGTGTGTGTGTGGTCAAGTCTGCATGTGCAGGAGGTCGTGGGTATGAGGGTGAAATGTCCGTGTGGGGAGCTTGGATTCAGGGCCTGGCTGAAAGCAAGCATGGACAGCTGGGAGTGTGAGTATTCAGAGCTTGACAGCAGAGCCACTGAGGTCACTGGACGCTTACTCTGTGCTGCACTCAGGACACTGCATCTGACCCCACCATGGCCACACAGGGAATAGATGGCATTTCTCCCATTTTGCAGGTAAAGACATGGAGACTGAGTTAAGTAACTTGTCCAAGGTCACACAGGTAGAAAATGAGGATTTTGAACCCAGCGTGCAGGACACCAAAGCTGCTGTCCTCCCCCACACAGCCAAGTCTGGGCAGTCCAGCAGCCTGGTGGTGAGAGGAGGTGGAATCATGCTTGGGTGGGGGTGTGCCAGGGCGTGAGGTGCAGGTGACCTGGGCAGCACGCACCTGAGTGGCAGGTAAGGGGTGGGGATCTGCCCACACTCCCTCTGGGTCTGGGCAGGGTGTAAGCGCAAAGGCAAGTGCAGACACAGGATGTGTCTCTATGAGAAGCCCACTTTTGAGAGGGGAAGATGTCTGTAGCAAAGGGGTCTGACCAGACCATGGGGAGGGGTGGGGAGTACCACAGGCACCATGTCCGGGTTTGACCATATCTACGAATCTTGCTTTTGCCTCCTGGCTGCTGAAGTCATTAGATGGCATTCCTGCAGCCCGGCCACACTCCCTCAGCCCCTCCGGCTCCTTGCTCTCCTTCTCTGGTGGCAGCTCCCACCCTCAGAGGACACTGCCCTCAGCCTTTACCCAGGCTCCAGCTGCCCCCCAGATTCCACCCTCTGCTGCTCTCTCTGTGAAATGTCGCCCTGCTGCCCAGGACACACCCTGTGACCTGCACATCTCGCTCCAGGGCCTCAGGATGCTCAGCAAGGCTGCTGGCTTCCGCGGTCTCCCAGTGGGGATGAACCTGGGACTGGCTCCATCTCCTCCCCTTTCCCAAACCCACCACTACCTGTCCTCCCCATTGCCACCCCCTGGACCCAATCTCAGCCCCCAGGCTCTTGTCTGACCCCCCATACCCCAAATCTTGCTCTGCTCCAGCTGGCTTGTTCTCTCAAACACATGCACCTACTAATGGAACTACCTGCCCCTGCTCGGAGCCCTCCAAAGACATCCCTTGCTCTTGGTAACAAGGACAAGGCCCCAGACTCAGTCAGTGCTCTCCTCTCCCTGCCCCAGACCTGGCCCCTAGTCATCCCCAACTTCATATGGCTCCTCACATGAGCCATGCCTCCCTTCCCCTCAGGGCTGTCCACTCTGCCTGGAGCATCCCAACCTCTCCCAGCCCCAGTGTCAGCCCCAGGCCTCTACTGATCTAACATCACTCAGCCTTCAGCCCGTGGATTAGCTGTCACCTCCTCTAGGAGGCCTGCCCTGCTTCTTGAGGTCACAGGTCAGCTACTGTCCACAGTGCCCATGCCAGCTATCTCATGAGTGCCTTGTCACGGCACTTGCCTGACAGGAGCTGCTGTGCTGCCCTCCCCCACCAGTTCTCAGAGATGGGGACCACATCTGACTCATTGAACTTTCTTGCTTGGCACACAGCAGACGCCTCATTAACAACTGGTAAATGAAGGTGGCTGGTGAGGGTGTGTGGGTTCACTGGGGTGTGTGCTGGCTCTGCAGAGGGCATGAGAGTTGACCCAGCTCCCTCGGAAGCTCCTCCCTCGCGTCAAAGTTAGCCAGGACCCAAGTGCGAGCTCCTGGGCCGGCACTAGGCACCCAATGCAGCCTTTCCCCAAATGTTGCCAAGAGGATTGCAAGTTCTTAGAAACAGATAAGCATATTTTTGATAAGGAATTACATTTAATTCTTTTTTAATATCCTAATGCAAGTAGACATAAAATGGATGAATGAAAATAGGAAAAATTTCAGTTTTGTATCATAACAAACTAGAGCAGTTTCTGTAGAACACATTGAGATTTTTTTTGTTGTTGTTAAAAAATATGCATATTAGGCATATAAAAAATAAACTTGACAAATCCTTTTCAGTAATTGGGAGCGAATATGAGAGCAGAGACGCTGCCATGAGGCAGCCCGGACCGTGTGAGGTTGCAAATTTAACATCAAGGAGTCCAGCCAGATATGTATGGAGCCCCCGCCACTCCCAGGAGACTTTGTTGGGGTTCTATCATCCCAGGAGGGAGGGGTATCCGGCAGGGGCAGCAAGGGGCACTGAGTGTCCTCTCTGGGACTGTCTGTTTACAGCAGGTCAGGGGCGGGTCTCCGCGTCCTCACACCAGGGCTCATATCCCCTGCAGCTGGTGGGCAGTCTCCCTCTTCCCCCTACAGGGAGGGTCCAAGACCCTGAAGGGGACACAGGGCTCACTACACATATCACGGAGTCTGACAACAGCCACAGGCTTATGCCCCATTCTCCAATGCACTGTTGCCAGTGAGAACCTGGACTGTAAAACTTCTCCACCTTTCTGAGTTTTGTGTCTATTTCTGGATTGGTTTTGAACTTGAGAGAGGAAGTATGACTAATGATGATCCACCACCTTAAAATGTCTATGGTTCAGCTTCTCTGTGGGGCACAAGCCATGTGTCCAGATAAGTAAGACCTGGTCCCGGGCCCTGTACTCGGCTAACCAGAGAGGGTCTGGTGGGTACCAGGATGGGGGCAACTCATTTGCCTGTGTCCTAAAGACTGGGCAGGGCCTCACCAGGTGGTGAGAGGAAGGCAGTCCCCACAGGAACAGCACAGGATATACCTAAACCAGCCTGGGGTGCACTTTAATTATTCACTAAGAAATCAGCTTTGTGCTTCTAAGAGAACATTAAAGTTGACTTCAGTTTGTTCAGAGACCAGTATCAAATGACAAATTTACTGTGTGGCAATTTTTAAAAATGAGATATATTAGGCAGAACAAGGGTTGACCAAACCCTTAACCAAGCCTCCTCTGGCAGTGGTGTTGTGGGGGCCCCAGTCCCATCTGCGAGCTTTCCTGCAGTGCCTGGCAGCTCAAGGGTGACCAGCTTGTCCCTGTTTGCTGATACATGCCCCTGTGTTAGCACTGAAAGTCTCATGTCCCAGGAAAGCCCAGACAAAGTGGCCCATCAGTCCCACTGCTGTCCTGCCTACACTCTCAGGGGGTCCCACTGACCCAGTTTCCACCCTACACAATGGCCCATCTCCTCCTTGAGGAGCACACTCAGCACCCACCCTCCCTCCACAGGGGACAAGGCGCAGCCACTCCTGTGTTTATCTGGCCTTTGTGCAAAGACACGTGGCAGTGTCTACCAGAATCTGACCTGAGAACACACTGGGGTAAGGCCAGGCCCTACAAACTGTCCCAGATGGGGAGCTGAGCATTAGTGCACCAGGCTCAGAGTCAAGGCCCCTGGCCCTGTACACCCTGGTGGGGGTTGTGAGAGGTGAGCAGGCTAAGTTGGCCGGAACAGCTCTCTGGCCTGGAAAGGCCCTGGTGGTCAGCGGCAGATAGGCAGCAGTGTAGGTGGGAGGCTGGCTGGCAAGCACCGTCAAGCAGACAGGAGTGAGAGGCCAGGCTGCATCTCGCAGCCCCATGTTCTCAGCTATGGAAGGGAGATACTCATCTCACATGGGTGCTGAGAGGGAGGACCTAAGGTGCTGTTTGTCAGGCATGGGGAGCGGCGCGTCAGGAAGGCGCAGCTGGGAGAATGCAGTGCCTTGCTGAGGGCAGCTCTCATGGAGGCCAGGACCCTCCCCTGCCATCTGCCACCCTGGAGGAAACTCTGGGGCATGGAGAGACACAGCCTCCCTGTGCCCACCACCCAACCCACTGTACCCCTCCCCCCCAGTCACAGGCAGCTCCTGCTCTTGGCTCACCTGGTCCACGAGCATTGATTAAGCACCTCAGAAACCAAGCCTGGACCAAGCGCTTAGTGTAACCAGGTAGCAGCATTTGCTTTGGTTCTACTTAAATATTTGGAGCCTTGGATGCTGACACCATCCTATGCAAGGCACTGGGATACTTGGTTTTGTGGCTCAGAGAGATGTAGTGACCACCTGTCTAAACCCCTGCAGGTGGTTGACAAGTGGGAAGGCCAAGATCCAAGTCAAGAGGGGCCCCAGGACACCAAGGTGGGAGCTGGTGGGTGTGACACCTCCGACACCTCCACAGCCTCTGGGACTAGAGAGCAGGTGGGTGTGACACCTCCACAGCCTCTGGGACTAGAGAGCAGGTGAGTGTGACACGTCCACAGCCTCTGGGACTAGAGAGCAGTCGGGTGTGACACCTCCACAGCCTCCAGGACTGGGGAATGGGGGTGTGACACCTCCACAGCCTCCAGGACTGGGGATCTGGGGGTGTGACACCTCCACAGCCTCCGGGACTGGGGATCTGGGGGTGTGACACCTCCACAGCCTCCGGGACTGGGGA
>NW_003852566.1:2994752-3005725 GCF_000181295.1 Otolemur garnettii
ACCACTTCCACTGTTCACCTGGAGAGGCAGGCTGGGCCAGGTGACCTGACAGGACAGAAAGCCCAACTCCAACCCTCTGCACCACTTCCTACCTGTGTGACCTTGGGCAAGGTTTGGCCTTCAGTCTGTTAAGTGTTCTTTACCTGATTGTGGAGAATGGACAAGTGCTCAAGGAAGAAACACTATTTCTATTTTAAATGCCTTCCCAAAGATTCTGGAACAAATGCTAAGATCGTTAAGACCTCATCATTACCAAAATAGCATTTTAAAGTTTAACTCATGTAATTTGAAAGGGCTCACGTGAGTTTTAGACCTATACAAAGAGTTTTGGGTTTCTAAAACAACATAAAAGGCAAACAAATCAGGAATATATTTTTAAGAAAAGGTCATAAAGTATCTTCAATATGTAAAGCACACAGAGAAGTCAGTAACAAAAACATTTACAACAAATACATATTTGTTGAACAAATGGATGGATGGATGAACAAACTCAATGGAAAATCCTCAAAAGAAATGCAGCTACAATTCACAAGGAAGAAGAAAATAGATGAAACACACCAAAAAACTCAGCATCACTAGTACCCAAATAAATAAAACTTAGACAATGACATCACATAGCTTTTCACTTATCTAGGGGGCAAGGTTCTTTTTATGGTAACATGCTGGGCCAGCGTGAAGCCAGGGATGCATTATTAGGCCACGGGAGAAGCGTAATTGCACTTTCTAGTGCAAACTGTTTTGATGATGCCAAGTCCCTCACAATCATCCTTATCATTTGGCTCAATGATTCTGCTTCTACAATCTAGCCTATGGGTATATTTTAAAATTTAGATAGGAATTCATGTGTAAAAATGTTTACCATTGGCCGGGCACAGTGGCTCATATACTCTGGGAGACTGAGATGGCAGGGCCTGCTTGAGTTCAGGAATTCAAGACTGGCCTGAGCAAGAGGGAGACCCCATTTCTACTAAAAAAAAAAAAATTAGCTGGCTGTTGTAGTAATCACCAGTAGTCCCAGCTACTCAGGAGGCTGAGGCAGGAAGACTACTTGAACCTAGCAATTTGAGGTTGCTGTGAGGTAGGCTGAGGCCACGGCACTCTAGCCTGGGAAACAGAGTGAGGCCCTGTCTTAAAAAAAAAAAAAAAAGTTCACCACTGCATGACTGTAAAAAGAGAAAAACTGGATCCCCAGATCTCTACCAGTCAAGGACGGACTAAATGACTGACAGTGCTGCACAGTGGGATGAGCAGGGACATTAAGACAGGGGCTTGTGAACCACTTCACATGGCATGGGGAGCTTCTGAAGCAGGATCAAAACCCAGACATCAAGTATGATTTCAACCAAGTTAACAACAAAAATGGGTGTGAGGAAGCAACCAGAAGGAAATGCACCCAACATCTCTGGGTTTTCTACAATGAACATGTGTGACTCTCCTTCCAAAAACAGAAAGGCATGCATGTGTGCACATGCAGACACGCGGACACACGTGCTCCCCACACAAAGCCAGATGCCAATGGAGGGTTTCTTGTATGGTGCTGGGAAGCCGCACAGAGTGTGAGCACAGCGACGCCGCTGGGTTCTACCTTTTCACACAGGGCAAGCACAGTTCCAGCTTGGATTATTGCAACCTGTTCTTCATTTCTCAAATTCTAAAACACAAAAATGGGCAAGGGCATTTTACACTGGATCCCAAATCCACGTGCAGACAGTCAGCACCAAGCAACTGGAAGAACGCCTCTCTGAGCCGCAGCCCGAGAGCCAGTTCCCTCTCCTGTCCCTCTGGCTGAGGACATTTCACGAGTGACACTAAGCCCCTGAGAAACGGCCTCATTTAAGCCAGTCTTTCAGAAATACAAAAATATCCCTTTCTGATTTCATCAAACTCCAGTGACTTCACCTTCTTTGTGAATGGCACTTATTAGGGTTTTTTGCCCCCTTATCACAGGCCATAAAGACAATCTCACCCTGGAACCCCACTTCTGACAAGTACAAACCCAGCCTCCCACACAGGAACATGGCCAGAGAGAAGCCTTACATTGTTTTTATTAGATCTCTTACATCAGAGGGAAAAAAAAAAAAGACAACAAAAGAAAAGTCAGACAGAACACACCCAGATCAAACAAGCACACAAAACCAGAAACCGATTGAGCATAGTTACCCCGTTATCGCCAAGGATATCTAATTTCTTCATAAGTTCAGAAATATTCACATCCTGGAAAAGATTTCCAACGTTCATTTTTGTGTGAGCTGCAAAGATCATCCACACCAATTTCTAGTGCCACGACTTCCTCCTGGTGATACACTAGGCTTTCCGTTTTTGTGAGTGCCTGCAGCAGGACGGGCCTGGGGCCTTGCTGCTCCTCTGGGGAGTGAGGGGAAAAAGCCATAACTGCTGTTTATTTGCTGAGTTTTACACCAGCACAAAATCTGCTTTCTAGAAAGGCCCCTGGAATCATGTGGGTCAGGAGGACATTGCCCACAGGGCCTAGCAGGGCTCCAGGCACCGGGCAAACCCTGGGCCTTCACAATAAGCAGAGCCCTCACCTGCACAGCTTACTGCGTGCCAGTCACACCCCTCCATTCACTTGTTATCTAACTGCACTGTCACCCTAGCATCACAGTGTGGGTACTGCCATTTATACATCATAAAAAAGAGGCTAAGGCTCAGGAAGTTGACTGATCGGAGCAGAGCAGGGGGAAAGCTGGGGTTTGCACTCAAGGCTACTTCCCAAGTCTTTCAAGGACACAGGTCAAAATAAAGTAACAATTGGTGACCCTTAGAAAATGAACAAACTATGATTTTCAACAAAGAGTGGAAGGACAAGGAATATCTCATTAAAACCAATTCTTTCCAAGGCACAAGGACACAATCCCCCTTTACAACTGAGCCTGGCATCTGAGTGAGGCCTGGGCGGTCAGTTTAGGGGAGGCACCCCCCCAAGCACACTACCTTAACTCCTTCCTGGTGACAGAACAGCTGGAGAGCGCTGCTGTTGTTCTCAGGGAAGGTGGTGATTTGGAGGTTAAATGCTGGCGACCTCCGCTCTCTCTCCTGGGGAAAAGATTTGGTTTAAAAACAGAACTTGATTGGATTATTCACTACTTGCCATTTTCCCACGTTACTCAGCAAAAACCAACGAATTCCAGCTGGCAAAGGTGTCACTAAAGGGCACATTGGGACTACGGTAGCCTTGTCCATGAAATTCCTTGTTTTCACGCCTTTCCACGCAGCAGATCTCCTTTGGAAGTTCCTTACCTATTCAGCTAGGAAGAAATGGTTACATGAGTTTATCTGTTGCAAGATCAAAACCCATGAGGTCACAGAATTTAAAAAATTAATAAAAAACAATTACACTAAATTTGAATAGCTAACAAAAGCCACTGACTATGGTGTGTTATTCTGTGCCAGGCACATCATTACGCCATTTGCTCCTCACACAACTCCACAAGGCAGGTGTCACTGCTGTCATTCCGTAGACAAAAAGACAGAGGCTTGGGGAAGTTGAGTCTGAGGCCCCACGCCAGGACAGGGCTGGGACCCATACCCTGGCTTCCTGGTCTTTTCAGTATAATCTGACGACTCTGCTTATACACTTTTTTGAACCACACTAATACAATTGATGGTCATCCTACACCTGCCTACCAAGGAAGGAAATGAAAGCATTTTCTCAGAAGTACTTATTAATCATACATAAAGTGACAAGTTTTAAAAATGACAGGAGAAACCTAGTTACTTACAGGACTAAGGCACAGCGACAGAGCAGCCCTCTGGTCTCAAATGGGGCTCCTACATAAAGCTGACTTGGAACATTTACCAACAGATCAGCCATGGCAGGGTAGCAGAGAAGACCTTTTCAAATTATACCTTTAAATCAAACTGCTTTTATTTGACAGAAGTTACAGTAAGATAAAAGTAGCATGCTTTGGACCATTCCAGCAGAATTTAGCTATAGAACTCATGGGCTTACTTAATAATTCAACTAAGAAATGTAACTGAGAGGAACGCAAATTTGGATGGCAGGTCTTAAGAAGAAATTTTTGGGTGAGTGTGAAGCAAAGAAGAAGGGTGAGGCCACTAATTCAATTTACATGAATCCTCAACCTGGCCAACTAGATTTGAACCAGTCTAGAGAGAAAACCTTATTTCTCTTACTAGCCAAGAAGAATAAAATTCACAATGGCTCCATTTCACATATGCCTTTCTACTAGCAAATTTGTTTAAATAGAGTCTCCATAGAAAAGGTGACCCCCAAGGCTCATATTTTATATGAACTAACATTAGAAAATTGGTTTATGATGGCTCCGAAGGATGGTGGAGGCAACTGAAGAAATTCCCAGTCAACTGAGCAGAGCTTATGGAATTCTCATGAGGAAGACTCAAAGCCTAGTGAAAGGTTTCTAAAAGCCACGGGATTAACAACGACCTCACATCACTTCCAGTTCTGTCACACAAATAAAATACTCATGTCATGCCCAAGCAAGAGCTGAGTAACACAGCAGCACCTGGTGTGGGGAGACACTCAGGCCACCGTCCCTGCCAACACAATGAGGCACAGATGGGAAGTTCTAATGCAGACAGTGTAACTCAGCCAGGAGAGACAGACTCAGAGAAGCCACACACACTGGGAAGGTGCTCGCTTTGGCTGAGGTTTCACTCATGCAGAGCTTTCAGCTGGGACAGAGCAGAGCAGTGTCACAAGTGCTTCGAGAAACTCATCACAAACGTAAGTGATGTTCAGAATGTCAATGATTTTTAAACAGAAACAGAAAAGGACTATGAAAATCCATGAGAGCAAGGCAATACAGTAACACACCCGAGGCAAGACTTCAGTTGGAAGGAATAAAAATAATATTCTTTCACTGAACCCCACTGGGTGCATTAGGGATGTTCCTTAAGGAACATGATTTCTACGTGTGAACAGCAATCAATCTCCCTCCAGTTGTTCCGAGTTGCAGTTTGAGTTACAAATAGCAATTTCTTTAGTGCAGTATGGCTGTGATGCCTGGGTCTGCGTCTACTGGATGGAAGAGTTTGAGCAACATAACTAGTTTTCTTAAATCCCTACACAAATATATCCTTCTACCCTGTCTTTACTTACCTTGTGTTTACCTTGGCACATAGAAAATAGGCCCAAACTGGCATCAAACACATTAGAGAGTCAATTGCTGGCCAGGTCAGACTCTGCTATTTCAAAAGGTGAGATTTGCTGCATGCAAGATTACTTAAAAAGGTGTGTTATTAATTGCAACAGTGCTTCTGTCTGGGCTTGCAGAATGCGTGCCCGGTGACTATGCATGCAGGAAAGTAGTAGTTATGGAAATGAAACACAAATAAAAAAGGCAAACTATTGCAAAAACAAATTATTTTATTAAGTGCAAAACAAGCTGTAGGCAATAAATATATTAGCTCTGGTACATGTCCATAGACTTCAGTGAGCATTCTCTCCAGAACATATTAAGGCAGTGAAATTATTCTGAACATACAGATTTAAAGAAAGAAAAGAAGGAAAGAAGGGAGGAAGAAAACTATCACATGTCCCCTTTACACATGCTTGAAAAACATCTGGGAGCTTTACATGAATTTCAGTTTGGGTTCAAAGAGAATGTCTGCTCCATTTGAGAGTTTACAACAGATAGAGTCTCTTACTTCAAGTTCTAGCACTCTGAATTCTAACAGCTCGTTCTGATCCTTTGCGTCTTGCATTTCATTCTTCAGCTGGTTTTCTTCCATTTCCAGTCTGTAAATCTAGAGCAAAGAGACCTGTAGATTAATGGGCAGGTGGCAGAGCCCTTGGCCTTTACACCAGGGTCCCTTGATCACCAGCCACCTCAGTGGGTGGCCTGAAGAAAATTAAGGACTCACTGCTGGAGGGAAGAGGATTTGCTGCAAGCACAGGAGGCTGCAGGCCCTTTCTGCTGATGAGGATGGGAATTAGGAAGGCAGAGGTTGAGCCAGGACTACACCTGTGTAGTCCTGAGCCTGGTGCAATAAAGTAAGGGCTCTTTATACATTTGCTGAATACATGAATGATGGGGAAACTGAGGCACAGAGGTACTAAGTCCCTCCTGAGGTCAAACATGGGGGAAGCATGAGTGCCCAGTGCCTCTCAAAACCTGGCCAGATTCTTCAACTCAACCATCCCCCTGAATCAGCCCCCCTTGACAGAAGCCCAGCAAACTGCAGCAGGGAGGCCAGGGCCTCTCCTGCTTCCCCACAAAGCCTGCATAAGAAGTCTTAATGGCAGCAGTTCCCTGAGGGCACAGACTGGGAAGCGAGATGCCCAGATCCTGCAACCAGCTGGGCGACACTAGACAGCTGCCTAACAGTTCTGTGTGCTGGTTTCTGTTTAAGGAGCATAAAAGCAGCAGCAAGTCCTGCCACCAGTGAGAGGTCACTACCCTGATCACCAATGTGGGAGGACCCAGAGGGTCTCTACGCCATGTGGTCCCACCCCACAGGGACACCTGGAAATGGGGTGAACATGTGAGAGTTTTCTGTGGATCCTGGAATTTGGTGAGCAAGACCATGGCACCAGGCCAGCTCACATGACGACTGGCCCTGTCCCAAACACCAGTGAGAAACACAGGGAATGGGACAGGCCACATGCTGGTCAAGGGCAGAGCTGGGGCTGGACTGAGACCCCTCCCAAGGGTCCCAGTGCTGGCATTCTAGACACTTCAAAGTGGAGGCATAACCTTGGGTCTCATCCTACTTACATGGAACATCCAGAAAAGGCAAATCTATAGAGATATAGAGTACATGGTGCTGCCAGAGACGGGGAGCTGGGACAGGGGGACGGCTGCAAGTGAGCAGGAGGGGTCTTTGGGGAGCTGAAACATTCTAAAACTATATTAATGTGATGGTTGCACAATTCAGTGCAAGTAGGTTTACTATAAGAAGGATCACATTGTACACAAATAAAGAGGAAAAGATAAAGCTATGGTCTTAATCCCAGAGCATGAGATCTACTTCCCAGACTTCCTGAGAGCTCTGGAAAGTTCCATGACCAGAGTGGCCCAGCTCCTAGTTGGGTCAGCCAAACTGGGCTGAGATGGCCTGAGGGCAGTTGGGGCTGTCCACAGACAGAATATCAGGTGCTCTACTGTGCTGGAGGGTAAAGGGCTCTGGAACCCCAAGCAATGGCAGTGGTGGCCTGGAAGCTCAGTGTCAGGAGGACAGGCCAGCCCTCCCTTCCCTGCAAGGTGTCTGGGAAGATGGTCTAAACTGCAGGACAGGTCTCAGGGGACACAACCAGGAATGAGGCTTTGACTCCACATGAGGAAGATGTGTTCCCTCAGGAGAGCAGCCCCGGCTCCAGAGCCTCTGTCGTGGGAAGGCACTCATGAGGCCCTGGCATCCCCGGAGCTCTGCGACTCTCTGCAGCAGGGTCACGTACCTTTTCCAGCAAGTCTTGGTTCGTTCTCATCAGTAGCTGCTTCTCTTCCACCCATTTGGAATCCTAAGGAAAAGCACTAAATATGTCACACTGACTGAAGCCCACTGATGGGGAAACAGCACATTTTTAGGGCAGGGTCAGAGAAAGGACAGTAGCTAGTTAGACACCCTCACTGCCTGCTGGAACTTCATACCCCAGAGAGAGCAGCAGCAGGTCTGGGGGCCTCCCTCCCCACTTGTTCACGTCTCCCAAGATGCAGTGACCTCATTCTATGAGCATCACTTATAGAGACACAGCTCAAGTGGGACTGAGTCCAAGCTGGCAGGCCCTCAGCACACCCAGAAGGCCAAGTCCCATGTCCCACACTCTGGTCAGAGCTGTGCTGCCCCCTCCCCCCACCCAGGTGTCTCTGCCTCATCAAATCCCTCCCACATAAGATCTGTGAGCACAGGGCACAAAGTCCACCTAGTCACTGTGGGTTCCCAAGCCCAGCACAGTGCCTGGCATACAGCTGGTGCTCAGGGAATGTCAAAATGGATGGACACATGAGTAAGGGAAGGCAAGGGAAGACTCTCCTACTCTCTTCCCCTCTCCTCTACTGGTCAGCACAGAACTGGGCTGCACCCAGCCAGGGTCACCCAGTCTTTCTAGGATGCTTAAAAGCCAAGGCCTAATCTCAGGTCTGATTCCACTCACAAGGAATGTGCAGAAAAGACACGGGTTGCTCCTGGGCTTCCTTCTCCTTAAAATTTATCACCCTGCACCACCACATGCTGCCCCAGTGTTGGCTCATCAGCCTGCAGGGCAGAGAGGACAGAGCAGCATTCCGTCCCCTGTTCACCCAGGGCAGAATGGGTAGGGTGGAGACTGCTGCAGCACACCCTCCCACCTCTGAGTGCATGCCTCTTTGGGGCACCTCCTGACAAGTGGTGGGGTCTGTTTCTCCCACCTTGAAGCTGGGCTCAATTCTGACATGCTCTGGGTACTGGGACTGTTGCAGCTGTAAGCAGAGGGTTGGAAAGTGCTTGTGCCTCAGCACTTGCCCTTTCCCCTGTCCCAAGACCACCAGGTGAAGAAGGCAGGGAGCATCTGTGAGGATGAGAGACCCAGCCAGGCAGCTGGCACCAGACTCAAACAGGAGCATGAGGCCATTTCAGGCCATTTGGCCCCAGTGGATTGATCCGTATGGAGAACAAGCCCAGGTGAGACTGGCAGAGCCACTGAGTCCTGGACGGGGCTAGCCCACCCTGATGAACCTCAGGACTATGAGCAAATAAAATGTTTGTGGTTTTAAACAACTAAGTTCAGGGTGGTTTGTTACACAGCAATAGCATGCTGATCCATCACCCCACGCATCAGCTCAGGGTGTGGAAGCCAAGGGCTCTGGAAAATGCTTACTAAACAAATGGCCACACGCTTTGCCCCAGGCTGGCCCCTTCCTGCAGCAGGCAGTGAGGACAAAGCAGAGGACAAACAGAGGACCTAGGGTGGGAGGCTGAGTTAGCCACAGACTGTGAATAGGCAAGTTCAAATGTGTGAGCTCAGCCTGGAAGAAGGAAACTGAAGCCAATGCCAAGTGTGGCAGGTGCATGAAAAACACCTCATCCTCTCTTACCTGAGTCTCTGCCCTGGTCCCTCTGCATCTCCTGCTTCCCCTTCCTTAATGTGAGAAGAACTAGAGGCCCATTTCAACAATGAGGAAACTGAGGCCCAAAGAGATCATGTAACTCACTCAAGGTCATACAACAAGCAGGCAACAGAGCCACATTTGAGCTCAGGCAGACTGGCCCCAGCATTGTGCTACAAATGAGGTACCATAATTTACAGATAACATTCCTGAAAGCTTGGTGCTCATGGTACAGCCCCAGCACTTAATTAACACTGCTGCAGTGACCTGCTCTGGGCCAGTGTGAGTCCTGATCACTGGCCATCAGCCTCAGTCACAACCCTGAGCCCTGGTCTACTAACTGGGGATTAGTCTGAATTGGTTGTAAGCCATATGACTTGTGGTACCCTTCCTGAGTTCCTCCCTGTTAATCAGCCTGGAACTTCTTATAGCCCTTCCCTTCACACCAGCCACCTCCCACCTGCAGGGTCCCACCAGGCCTAGGTCCTGTGGCAGACCACGCCAGACACTGCCAGACCTCCCTAGGTATACAACCCATCAGGCTGTGGGTAGAAGCATCTCCACAGATGACCCGGAGGCAGGGAAAGGGTACCCCCAGACACGCCATCTGTCCATACTCCTTGTCACTCTTGCAGTTAGGGTGAGGCCATGGGACTAGCTTGTACCAAGAATTTTGCCAAGGCAGTGAACAGTTAAGCAGAGACAAGTTCTAGATAGAGCACTTACAAAATGGTGATCCCTCCACCCCGGATCCCGGAGAAACACTCAGAGCAGACAGCCCTCTGACACAGAGCAGGCTGACCTGTGCTAACCTTCCATGCTACCCTCTGAGAGGCTGCACCTCCACCCAAGGCCTTCTCTGCTGTCTTCACCATCCCAGGGCCTTGCTGCCAAGTAGGCCTTGCCCAATCAAACGCAGAGGATGGGTATGTGGAGGTGACTCTAATCTGACAAGCACAAGTGCCAGGATTTTTCATGAATAATCACAGCATAGAACCCTGTTGCCATGATGCCTGAGGCCTGGCATCTGCAATAACTCAGTCAGTCTCAAGGTTCGAGTCAAAAAAAGTTTTGGACGCAGCTCTGCTTTTGGAACTATCTCCTATTTTTGTGCATTTGGCAAATAAAGAGCCAAGTTAGAATTCTGTAATGTGTTTTGATTGTTTTTAACTCAGCAAACAGGCACACGAGGAAGCATGTTCTCACCAGGGTTCTGCTGGGGTTTTTTCTCTAGTGTCTCTGGAGCTGTAGACACAGTTCCGTGGAACACTCCCCTCGGCGTGTGGGCAAGCACTGGAGACACACCAACAGGACAGAAAAGCAAAGATGCAAAAACATGGGATCACTTCTGCTCACCTGTCCCTTCTCAACCAGTAACTTCTCCAAATCCTCAATTTTGGCCTGACATCTCAGCAGATCAGCTTGTAGCTGTTCCCGAGTCTGGAAGGAAAGGACCAGGAAGTGAGCAGGTCATCCGAATGGGTGAGAGACAAGTAGAAGGGTCACACCACAACCCAAACAATGCTGAGTTGCTCACAGGAGACGCTCAGGGACATGTTCATTTTAAGGAGCATATTCACCTGTGGCCAGTGTACTGCCGACCTGCTAGCACTGAGGCTCACCTACCAGCTACAACCATAAAGTTGTCAGGAGCTGGAAGGCCTGGAGAGTTTGCCATTTCCAATTCCCCCAATTTCACAGACAAGGATAATGAACCCTAAGAAAGAACCAGATTCTTCAAGGAGATAAGTGAGCCAGAAGTGAGACTCTCCAGGGTTCCAACCGGCTTCCTGAGAAATTTAGCCTCACCTCTCAGCACGGGGGAGGGGCCAGCACCGTACAGGCCCCCTCAGCCTCTCAGCACGGGGGAGGGGCCTGCACTGTACACGCCCCCTCAGCCTCCCAGCACGGGGGAGGGGCCGGCACCGTACACGCCCCCTCAGCCTC